>NW_007258208.1:540762-547893 GCF_000164805.1 Carlito syrichta | reverse complement strand
TGTATTTCTTCAGGGTCAGTTGTGACTTGACCTTTTGCATTTCTGATTGTGTTTATTTGGGCTTTTTCTCTCTTTTTCTTGGTCAGTCTAGCTAGAGAACCATCAATCTTGTTTATCCTTTCAAAGAACCAGCTTTTTGTTTCATTGATTTTTTGTACTATCTTTTTGACTTCTATGTCCCTAATTTGGGTTTTTATTTTGGTGATCTGAATTCTTCTGTTGAAGTTAGGGTTTTGGTGGTCTTGCTCTTCCAGCTCCCTTAGGTGATTTGTTAGGCAGTTAACTTGTGATCTTTCCATTTTCTTTATATGTGTTTGTAGAGATATGAATTCCCCTCTTAGTACTGTTTTCATGGCATCCAAGAGGTTTTGTTAAGATGTTTCTTCATTTTTATTTGTTTCCAGATATCTTTTAATCTCTGTTTTGATTTCCATGTTGACCCAGGAGTTGTTTAGCATCATGCTATTTAGTGTCCATGTCTTTGTGGGTTTTGGGGGAGCTTTGTTGGTGTTGATATTTATTTTTATTTCACTGTGGTCTGAGAAGGTGCATGTCAGAATTTTAACCTTGTGAAATTTGTTTATACTTGATTTATGGCCAAGGATGTGGTCGATCTTAGAGTACATTCCATGTGGTGATAAGTAGACTGTTTATTCCGTGGTTGTTGGGTGGAGTATTCTGTAGGTATCAATTAAGTCCATTTGGTCAAGCATCACGATGAGATTCTGGATCTCCTTGTTGATTTTTTTGTCTTCATGATCTTTATAGTGTTGTGAGTGAGGTATTTAAGTCTCCAGCTATGATAGTGTTAGAGTCAATATCTTTTAAAAATATGCCTAGGAGCTGCTTTATGAAAATGATGCTCCTATGTTGGGTGCATATATGTTTAGGAAGGATATTTCTTATTGATGGATTGAACCTTTTATCATTATGTAGTGACTTTCCATATTTTTTAAATTTTTTGATAGCTTAAAGGATATTTTGTCTGATATTAAGATTGTTACTCCTGCTTTCTTTTGTGTCCTGTTTGCCTGAAATTTTGTTTCGCATCCTCTTACTTTGAGTCTGTGAGTGTCCTTTCTGGTGAGATGAGTTTGTTGGAGATGATATATTGCTGCCTCATGATATTTTATCCATTTTGCCATTCCATGTTTTTTCAGTGGTGCATTTAGTCCATTCACATTCAGGCTAATTACTGAAATGTGAGTTTATGCCTGTCATGAAGTTCTTATAGAGTTTGTTGTTGTTGTTTGCTTGTTTTCTTTCGATTTTTGGGTTGATTCATGTGTGTTTTCAATCTTTTCCCTGCATTCTTGTGAAGGGGGGTAGTGTTCTTTTTTTCCTTTCTTCTGTGTTAATACTTTTTAAAGTATTTCTTGTAGAGCTGGTCTGCAGGCAGCATAGGCTCTTAGGGATTGAATGTCTGGGAAAGATTTTAATTCTCCGTCACAGATGAAGCTTAGCTTAGCTGGGAAGGTAATTCTTAGTCAAAATTGTTTATCTCTGAGAACTTTGAAGATTGGCTCCAAGCTCTTCTTGCTTGAAGTGTTTCTGTGGATAAGTCTGCTGCTATTTTAATTGGTCTTCCCCTGTAGGTAGTCTGACCTTTTTCTCTTGCTGCCTTTAGGATTTTTTCTTTTATACCTATTTTGTGTAGGCGAATTACTATGTGTCTAGGAGTTGGCTTACTCATTTGTCGTCTTAAAGGGGTTCTCTGACTCTCTTGTGTTTGAATGGTTGTGTCACCGATGAGATGAGGGAAGTTTTCTTGGATAATTTCATGGAATGTTTGTTCCAGGGTGGTCTCTGTCTCTCTTTCTGTCTCAGGAAGTCCAATTAATCTTAGGTTCGGTCTCCTGAAATAATCACTCATCTCTTGAAGGTTTTGCTCTGTCTTTTTAAGCTTCTTTTCTATTTTTTGACAGTTTGGTTAGTTCCATATTTTGGTCCTCAAGCTTTGAGATTCTTTCTTCTGCTTGGCTAATTCTGCTTTCCATGCTTATCAGTTTATTAGTTATTTCATTCACTGTATTCTTTATTGCTGTTATCTCAGTTATCAACTCCATTATTCTTTCTTCTTGTCTCTCCTCGATTCTATTTATTCTCTCTATTAATGTCTTGTTATCTGGGTTTGTGGTTTGAGACCAGTCATTCTGGGGGCTCTTCATTGTTTGTGTTCTTAAGTCTGTATTCTCAGTGTCTGACCTCCCAGGTGTCTGTGTGAGACCCATATTCTTCTTTTGGTTTTTCTTCATTTGTGTAGATTTTTCTCCCTCCTTTTTTTTTCTTTCCTGTTCTTTAATTCTGTTGCTCAGGGATTGGGGGGTGGGTAGCTTACTTCTGTTTGCTCAGTCTCCTATTCTTGCTTATGTGGTTCCTCTGGCTGAAACTGGACTGTGGTGGGAGGCTGTACTTTTTGCACTTTTGAGATTTAATTGAGGGAGGAGCTGTGACTCATAATCTATCTGCAGATCCCAGGATCCACAGACAGGTGTGTGGGCCCCCTGGAACCTACTCCCCACTGCCTTATAATCTGTTCATGCAGTGGGGGTATAGGTTTGCTCCCTGGCTTGCAGCTTGTCAAGTCTCCCACTCAGATCTGATGTGTCTGTGTCTGATCTGGCATTGGGGAGGGGCTTCAGTCTCTCCAAGTTTGATGAGATTACCTTAGGTCCCAAGTTGGAGGCTGGGTTGAGCTGGGCTGGGCAATGCAGGTCTGTCTCTGCCTGGTCCCAGGACAGAGAAAATGGCTGCAATTGGTGTTTCCTCGCCCAGGGTGGGGCTCCTCTCCAGCTCTCTCTGATCTTCTTTTTCCACAGATCGGATTGGAGCTCCAGCCACTTTGCTGTCACAGGTGGTTGCATGGGTCAGGCTCCAGGTGATGAGAATCAGCTGTATTAGGCAGGCTCTTCTCAGGAGAGTCCCCAGAATAGTAGATGATCCTGTGCACCAGTGGCTCCAATCTCAGGGTGGTGGTGGGTTGTAGTCACCTCCAGAGGAAAGCCCTGGGTGCATGAACCCAAGTTACCCCTCATGCGAACTTTCACTCACCCATCAGCACATGCCTACTCACACAGAGAGTCTATGGACACTGGCTTTTGCGGAGACTCTTACGGTCCAACCCGTCCCGTTGCCATCTTGCCAGAAGTCCTCTATTTAGCATTTTCAAATGCCAAGTCCTATTCTAGGCACTTTATTTTATCAACCCATTTAATACTCACAACAATCCTGTGAAGTTGGTACCATTATTATCCCCTTTTTACAGACAAGGAAACTGAGGTTGAGTAACTTTTCCAAGGTCATCCAGATAGTAACTGCAGTTGCTGAATTTTTTTTTTTTTTTTTAGTTGAAATCTCTGTCACTCAGGCTGGAGTATAGTGGAATGCTCAGGGTTACTGCAGCCTTGACCTGCTGGGCTCAGGTGATCCTTCTGCCTCAGCCTTCCAAGTAGCTGAAACCACAGGCACGCATCACCATGCCTGGCTAATTTTTTGATTTATTATAGAGATGAGTTCTCACCAAGTTTGCCCAGGCTGGTCTTGAATCCATAGGTCCAGGCAATCCTCTTACCTTGGCCTCCCAAAGTGCTGGGACTATAGGCATGAGCCACTGTGTCTGGCCGTAGCTGCTGAAATTTGAACCCAGGAATTTGTGCCAGAAGCAACTAGTGTATTCTGTCTTCCTTGTACTCATGTTCTATTTAGAACACCCAGCTCAGATCTGTTTGTAACTCTGGTCTTTCCTCTGTGGATTCTACTATTTCTAGCATTTCAATGACCCTACAGTGTCATTTCTCCTGATCAGAAGCTTTTGAGAAAAGACTTTCACGTCAGCCTTCTCCACTCATCTTTGCTTTCTTTCCCAAACACTCCAACTGAATCGAATCAAGAATGAATGAGAATGTCTAGCATATTGTGACATTAAAAGAAAATGTTGGAAGGGAGGAGTTAAAGGAAGGTGATTTCTAACTGATTCTTTCCTCCCATTGGCTTGGTGTGCAGACAGCCATTTAGATGGACACAGGTCCATCTAACACACAACATACACCAGCCCACCCATGTTGCCGGGAGTGATGTCGAGCTCTTAAGGCCACTAGATCTGAGGTCTAGACATGAACAATCTTGCTTGTCCCCTTAAATGACCTGAAGACCCGCAACATAATTCAACTAAATACAAGCAGATGGAGTGACTTGAAACATCAGTGAAGTGCATCTGCTGTATAAAAAGAGGAAAGGAGTCAGGAAACAAGAGACGCCAAACAAGTGCCTCTGAGTTGTGAGAAAATTGCAGAGAGCCAGGCTGCTGCTTCCGGCATCCTCCTCTAGATGGCGCCATGGCAGAGCTCTGTGGAGAACAAGATGCTGCACACCTAAGGAAGATGGATTCCAGCTAAGATTCCACAAGGAAACAAGAGAAACTCCTGAGCGACCAGCGGAGGACTGACTGGGCAAAGCTGCTCAAGGAAGGGAAAATTAATTATAATAAAACTGGTCTTATAAGACAGAGCCCAGAAGACCATCACAGTACAAGGTCAGCAGTATCAGTATATCTCCATGATGAAAAGGAAGACCTTTCCTTTTATTAGTAATGTTTCTGAAGAAGCAGCTCTATATATAGGGATCCCAGAATGACAGTACCCTTTGCGGTTATCAGAAACAAGTTTGGAAATGAAGTAAAAAACAGTCTGATGATGTGAGTTCTGGGAAGCGACTTCAGCAGAATGGAGGCAAAGCAGTGGTGAGAAACAGAAGAGATTCAGCCAGGCATTCTCAGAAGAGAAGGGCGGGGGGGTAGGCTAACACAATGATTTGAAAAGTATACAGATTGTCACGCACCTAGAACTTTAAAAATCATAGCCGGGCTCGGTGGCTCAGCCTGTAATCCTGCGCCTTTGGGAGGCTGAGGTGAGTGGATTGCCTAAGCCCGCGGGTTCGAGACCCGCCTGGGCAGCGAGACCTCATCTCTACAATAAATCAAAAAATCAACTAGGCGTGGTAGCGCATGCCTGTAATTCCGGCTACTTGGAAGGATCACCGGAGCCCAGCAGGTCGAGGCTGCGGTGGCCGGGAGCGGCCACTGCACTCCAGCCTGGGCGACAGAGTGAGACTCCGACTCAAAAAAAAAAAAAAAAATCACTATTGGTCAGATGTGGTGGCTCAGACCAGCCTGAGCAATATTCAAGACCCTGTCTCTCTAAAAACAAAACAAAACAAAAAACAATCATGGCTTATAATCCTAGCACTATTGTAGAGATGCCCAGGCTGGTCTCGAACCGGTGGGCTCAAGCAATCCTCTCACTTCATCCTCCCAAAGAGCTGGGATTACAGGCATGAGACACTGTGCCTGACATTATTAATATTATTGTAACTATGGTATTCTCCTTTCTATAGGCATTTTATTCTTCCACCCAGAACCTTACTTCACCAGCAAGCTCAAATCTTCCCTGAGCCTACACAATGGCTTTCATATGACCGGCTGCACTGTCCTCTCCTAGGAGCCATTATTATTATTATTATTGGGTTGTTTTGTATTTTGATTTCAGGAGCAAAGCCTGGAGTTGTTGACCCAGCAGCCTGCACTAGCAGGTGGACCAGATGCCGGCAGAGGGTGCCCAGCAGCGAGGGATCTCAGACAGACCGGAGGGGGCGCCGGGACCCTTCCCACATTCCAGCAGACTCACCTCCGGGGCCTCTGAGATCACCCTCTCCGCCCCAGAACCCTTAACTTAGAAGCCCGGCTCCTTCCCTAACTGTAGCATTGGGCAACAGCCACTAACATCCATTTCACAGGCGAAGGAGAAACAGCCTCACTCCCTTCGCATTTTAGTTCCACGACCCCGCCTTCGCCGGGAATCCGACCACTCAGTGTCGGGCTCGTGTGGCGATGTCTGATTGGTGAGCCTGGGGGAGCGCGTTGAGAGGACGGAGCTCATTGGACGGCTCTCCGCTTCCACCGAGCTGTGCGCGCGGGCTGGAGGTGCCGGGGAAGTGGCCGGGGCTCGCGCCGGCCCGTTGCCTAGCAGCCACTGACGCTCCCGGCCAGGTCCACTGGTAAGCAGCACGCGACGCCCTGCGCGGATCCTGGCGTGCAAGGGACACACAGCCCCATGTCACCCAGGAAGACTTTCCAGACTGATAAGGAGGGATGGGGTAGCCCCGACTGCTTTGTCTCCGTCGGCGAGGGGGAATCCTAGCTTTTCTTCTTTATCCCCAAGGTATTCACCCTCATTATTCATCCTTAAAGTAAAAACCCACTTGTCTTTGACATGGGCATGAGAAATACTTTTATGGGTCTGTGTAATTGTTTAAAATAAGTAAACTCTGAAAACGTCGACAGTCACTCTTCCTCTCACTTCCCTACTCTTGGCCTTTAATGTGTGTAAAACACCTTCTCCGTTTGCTTTTCATACACTTGCTAGACCTTTGCATTTTATTTGGATGCCCCCGTGTGTTTCCTCCCACATAGAGAAATTACATCACAAATCGCTGCCACATTCTGAAACGTAAGTGCCGTTTACCCACTTTCTATTTTCAGATCATTAAAGGGTGCAGAAAGAGTAAAGGAATATACTGATATGCTAAAATCTCTTTCAAAGTGGAATTGGTGCTGGCCACTAGAGAGATGTTCCCTCCATCTCATTGGAGGGAATCCTTCAATGATTGAAAGGTAACAGATCGGGGATTTCTTCCAGAAGGTGAAGGACACTGATGGAGGAGATGAGCAGACAAGAAGGGAACATGGAAGAATGTACCACACATTCTTGAATTTCCTGTATAAAATATTTTCCTTTCCCAAGAGTAGTTTTTATTTTATTTTAATGTATGTTTCTATTTTATGTATGTATTTATAGCAAATAATAAAAAATCATTTGGAATTAAGTTTGAGAAATAAGTAAATCAATAAATTGAATAATGCCATTTTGGAATTTGAAAAGAAGGAGGGGAGGAACATTAAGGAATGTAGCTGGGAAGGTGGTTTCAAAGGAGGAATTTCATAAATGCTCTGATCAATGTGGTAGCATCACCTGGAATTAGATGTGTAACTCCCATGGGGATTCCTTTGAAAAGCAATCCTCATTTGGAAGTGTACATTCTGATAATTTTTTTTTTTTTTGAGTTGTAGTCTCACTC
>NW_007258208.1:514719-540616 GCF_000164805.1 Carlito syrichta | reverse complement strand
AGGCACGCACTACCACGCCTGGCTAATTTTTGATTTTATTGTAGACATGAGGTCTCGCCAAGTTGCCCAGGCGGGTCTCGAACCTACGGGCTCAGGCAATCCACTCACCTCAATCTCCCAAAGGCGCGGGATTACAGGCTGAGCCACCGAGCCCGGCTCATTCTACTAATTAAAATGAGTCCATCTTTACTTTTTTTCAGCCACTCTTTTTCTTCCATCTTTGTCTCATTTTCACAGATGAAGACATGACTTTAAAAATTCTTTTTATTTGGAAGGCTGAGGCGGAAGGAGTGAGACTCCAATTCAAAAAAAACTTTCTGTTTATTTAAAACGATGTTGAAATATAAAAATATATAAACATAGAGTGTATTACTATTATTTCAGGCATTGCCAAACTTATTACCAAAATTGTTGGTTATCACTGATTATATCCTGTCGTGCTCAGATGAAACAGGCTATAGGTATGTTTCTGAAAAAACTTGGTTAGACCTCATGTCTACAATAAATCAAAAACTAGCGGGGCGTGGTAGCATGCATCCAGCTCAAAAACAAAAACAAAAAAACAGCATTGAACAAAAAATTTTTCTGTTGACTTCGAATTGTAATTTGAAAAATATTTTTTAAAACTTTGTTTCTGCAACCTTGAAATTTGTGGGAATTCCAATGCTCTCTTTACATTTTTCTAGCACTTATGTTGTTGATGAAATGTATAGATTGAATTGCCAGAATTTTGGGGGTTTTGGTTAAAACAGTCAAATATTAGTAAAAATCATATGATTCAACCTAATATATGAACTGGAAATTTTTGCTTAAAATATTTTAGAGCTAATTCTTTTTTGATATAAATGACTCCCTCCTAGTATATTGATTTCATAAGTTAAGATTTTGTATACTTTGAGCAGAACCCATTTAGTCTTTACCAGACTTTTCTGTTTTGCACATGTGTGGTACGATATCCTGACTAGAAATTCAGGAATTTAAGGGCAACTAGAAATCTTTCAGCACATGTCTTTCACAGCACTAACCACAACCCTCCCTGACAAGTTGAAGGTTACTGACTTTGAAACATAGCCAGCTGCTGGGAACCCAGTGTGTATTCTTTCCATGACCCTTGGAAACTGGCCTGTTTCCTATTAATGGTTTTTTTGTTTTGTTTGAGGCATATTATGGTCCAGTTTCCTGGTTAATCTCCAGATCTTCTGCCATTCTTCTTGTACAATTCATTTTCTTTGTGGTGGGTCTTATGAAAGATACTGTGTGCAGAAAAGGGGCTTCTGGAAATTATCATGTTTCGGCAACAAAATTATTTAAACATCTGACAATCATTTACAACCAAACATCTCTGGTCTCATCCATGGAAAATATCGCACATAGCAGAGAAAATTGAAAAGAGCTGGCAGAAAATATCTGTTGAGTTTCCATTGTGCACTGTTCCAATGGGTTACTAGCAGACTTCAGACCAAGGTTATTTTTTACTTCAATTTAACTTGTTGGGTGTGTTCCCTTGTACTGAGAGCAGGGGATCAGAGTCTGGTTTTGAAGGTGAACTTGAGAAATCAATTAGTCTATCCTCCTTCTGTCTGGAAACTCAGCATTATGATGGACACAGAGCCTGACTCCAAGGGGCAAAAGGAGATTCTCTGAAATTCTTAGGCAGGCAGGGA
This sequence comes from Carlito syrichta, assembly GCF_000164805.1. Taxonomy (NCBI): domain Eukaryota; kingdom Metazoa; phylum Chordata; class Mammalia; order Primates; family Tarsiidae; genus Carlito; species Carlito syrichta. The sequence goes on along the minus strand of NW_007258208.1, from coordinate 538,952 downwards.
GCATTCCTGCTGGCATTTACCCTTGTGGACAAATTCTAGTCCCGGGTTATTGCTCTGAGGGCCCTAAAGAAATGGGTGACTCCATATGGCTTGAATCAACAGTTTGTCATCTTGGGAGTCAGCGACTAAGCCTATCCTTTTAATCCCTGGTTAGGAACTTTGAATCAATCTTGTCTTTAGGAGTCCATTGGCCTGTAGATTTTTCTAAGGTCATTTTTCCACGGTTTCTTCTTCTTCTTCTCCTTCTCCATTAGAGTCAGGATCTCTTTGTTGCCCAGGCTGGAATGCAGTGGCTAACTCTCTGCTCACTGCAGCTCAGACGCAGGAGGTCTGGCTTGAACTCAGATTCTACCAGACCAAAACCACCTGTTCTCACTTCTCCAATTTTTTAGGGCAGGCACTGAGTACATAATATGGTTTTGATCACAATCTCCTGCTGGAGTGTTAAATAAAGGACACCAACACAGCTCACTGCAACCTTGACCTGGGCTCAGGCAATCCTCCTGCCTTAGCCTCCAGAGTAGCTGGGACTACAGACACATGTAACCATTCCCAGCTATTTATTTATTTAGTATAGATGAGGCCTTGCTGTGTTGCCCAGGTTGGTCTTGAACTCCTGGACTCAAGCAATTCTCCCTCCTTAGCTTTCCAAAGTGCTGGGATTACAGGTGTGAGTCACCACTCTGGCTCCCAAGTTGTTTTTGAAGAGATGAAAAAACTTGTAAGGAACCATGGTTAGCCTGGAAATGAGCCTTCGAGGTGAATTGGTTTAATCCTAGGGTGTGACTAGTCTATAGCTCACACATTTTTATCTGGCTTAAAGACAATGCACTAGGTAGGAGTAAGAAGATTCCACAGGCTTCCAAAGATGCTTCTGAGGGGAACAGTAATAATAGCTCCACTCTCTCTAATGTAAGAAATGTGAAGTTATTGTTGAGTCTGATAGACCACACGCTTCTGGTATATAAGTTACACTATTATTAAAGCAATCTGCAGGATAAAGACTCTGGGATAATTAGCGAACAGATCAGTCACCCGAGAAACATATAAGCAGAGAAAATCAAGCTTCATTAGTTTCCTCACGATGTAAAACTCCTGGCTAATAATTATAGTTGTCTTAATTGAACCTCAGACAGCAGTTTTCTGCCTAACAACTGAGCAGGAGTTAGATTTTTGTTTCATACCTGTAATCCTGTACTAATTAATGTATGAAATGCCTTTCTTGCCAAAAGCATATTTGCACGTCTTTAAGCCAGCATGATCAAATTGAAATATGCTATCCATACATGTAATTTACAATTGTCCAGTGAGCCCGTTAAAAAATAAAAATAGGTAAAGTTAATTTGAACAATACATTGTATTTAACCTAATATAGCCAAAAAAGTATTGTGTCACGGTGTAGTCAATATAAAAATCATGAATGAGATATCTTTTATTTTTGTATGAAGTCTTAGGTGTGCCTCTAGTTTGTATTTCCCCGTGCATATCAGTTTGAACTAGGCACATTTCAAGCACATGTAGGTAGTGACTGTTGAACTGAACTACTCAGCTTTGAACTGTCACTGTATATATAGTGAGGCAGAGGATTTTAGAGAGGGGAAGAAAAGGGGACAGGAAGGAGACAGAAAAAAATAAAAATAACCCCTTCAGGATAACGAGAATCCTTGGCATCAAATCTGCCAGTGTAGTCGTCCCTCTGTTCACCATTTAAACTTTCAACCTAAAGCACCGATGTCCTTGTTTAACACCCCAGCAGGAGATAGTGATCAAAACAATCTTATGTACTCAATGTCTGCCCTGACAAAATTGGAGAAGTGAGAACAGGTATTTTTGGTCTGGTAGAATAAGAATAGACTTTGGGGCCAGGACAGCCAGGACTGAGTTCAAGCCAGCCTGCTGTGTCTGAGCTGTAGGCTTATGGGAATCTGTAGTCTTTTGGCTAACTCTAATAATGGGTCACTAATAATGAGGACAGGAATGCTGTTCTTGCAAGGCTTTAGTGGGCATTAAATCAACTTCCTGTGTGAACATACCTCATTGAGTCAGTGCTTGGTGCATGGAAGGTACTGTCTGCTGGTGCTGTCTTCCTCTTTCTCCATCTTATTTTCCCATCAGAGCACTTGGCCCAGCCTTTCTCTCCCTCTATGCCCCCTTTCAGGGTCTGAACTGATTTCTTACACTTCATCCCAGGCCCTCAGTTTCTGCTGCAGTCCCATTCGCAGGCCCACCTTAATTGCGGTTGTGTTACGAATATCAGAAACTTACTGTTGAAGCCCCTGTAATAATGAATAAAATTCGGTTACTGCCCATTCCAAATCCACATGAAATGTTCCATTAAGTCACTCTACTCTTGATGAAAAGACCAGCTGAGTACTTTAATTTTTGACCGATGGGTGGCAGCATTGTCTAAGTCACTGATCTCTGGGTGACTGGTCTGTCAGTTTCCTTTTTGGTGCTTTGTGATTATCTGTGTTTCATTCTCTCAACCAGAAGGAGAACTTTTCATCAAAAGAATTTAGGGTAGGCAGGGTGCAGTGGCTCACACCTGTAATACTAACACTTTGGGAGCCTGAGGCAGGAGGATCACTTGGGGCCAGAAGTTCGATACTAGCTTAGGCAAGATAAGGAGACCCTGTCTCTACAAACAAACAAACAAACAAAAAGTCTAGGGCATGTTGGGTGTGGTGGCACATGGCCTATAATCTCAGCTATTTGGGAGGCTGAGGTGGGAGGACTGCTTAAGGCCAGGTGTTTGAGACCAGCCTGGGCAACATAGTGAGATTCTACTTCAATTAAAAAAAAAAAGCACTGTATTACAATGTCACTCAAGGTGCCTATTAAGAGATAACCAGGAAGTAGGTTCCTGGCAGGGACTTTACAGGGTGATAGTAGGAGAGAACACTTTCCAGCAGAAGATCCCAAAGGTCAAGGTGTGAGGAATGAGAGGGTGGGGAGTTACAATCTAGAAGACTGGATGATAACTCGGCAGCCTCTACAGACAGAGGCCATTGGCAGGCATCAAAGACTGGTCTTCTGCAGATTCACTGCGATAACTAGGAAGTACCTGTCTCTCACCCCCTTAGGAAGACTGGCCATCTTTGAATTAGAAGGACACATTGTGAAAAAGTGTTCTGTGTTTTCAATATTTTGTCCCCTGGAATTTCTGTGCATCTCCCCTCCCCCCAGGACAATGACAGTTAGGGTTCTTTTTTTTTGAGTTGGCGTCTCACTCTGTCACTCAGACTGGAGTGCAGTGGCCACCACAGCCTTGCCTGCTGGGCTCTAGCGATCCTTCTGCCTCAGCCTTCCAAGTAGCTGGAACTACAGGCGCGCACTACCACGCCCGGCTAATTTTTTGATTTATTGTAGAGATGAGGTCTCACCAAGTTGCCCAGGGGGGTCTTGAACCCACGGGCTCAGGCAATCCACTCACCTCAGCCTCCCAAAGGCGCGGGATTACAGACTGAGTCTGGCTTGGTGTTTTTTCTGAATGATCATCTTTAGGAAACACACTATATGATTATTGAATTAAAGCGAGTCTAACAATATTTTGCAGACTTAAAGTTCTTTCAGGCTTACCTTTATATTTCCTGATTTTCAGCAGGTGGGTTTGTTTGACTTATTTGGTGTGCATCAAGTGATTACCCAGAGAACATGTGGAGAATGCGGAAAATGGCAAGGGCAAAGTAAAAAATGCCTATTAGCTTTAACAGATATATATCTTGAAAAATAGGATAGAAACTATTGGTTATTGCTCCCGATATGTGGACTAAACCAGAAAAACTTTAGAATTGAAGTCAAGTGACATGAATTTTTGACTAACCATGTTAACAACAACAAAAAATAGAGAGACAGAGAGAGCAGGGTTAGGGTTACCTCAAGGATTATCTTGGTTTGTTCGGTTATTCAGTCACTCATTTATCTATTACAAAGTGTAAGGACCTGCTATGTATTGTGCTAGAGGGGCGGGAGAGGGGAGATGAGCAGTGGATAAGGCATAGTTCTTGCAAGGTCCTTACACTCACTGAGGAAGAGACAAGCAAATGGATCATTCTAGAAGAATGAACTTTGTCAAAGAAATGGGAGAAAGGCACCTGCCTGCCCACTGGCAGCCAAGAAAATCTTCACAGGGAGGTGACATGAGCTGTCTTTAAAGATATCCAAATTGGGTATGGGAAGTTGGAGGAGGATATTGTGGGCAGAAGAAAGAAATGTGCAAAGACATTTCTATTGGATTGTTCCATGTTTGTGAAGAATAATGGATGTGTTGGTGTGAAGTGGAAGCAGAGCGTGTGAGCAAATTGGGGAACAGGGAGCGATGGGAAATGAATTTGGATGGGAAGTAGGTTGAGATAAGACCAGGCCTTTCCTGCCGTGTAGAATGGTCTGGAATTGCATCTTACAGGATTTGATGACAAAGGGATGTGCGGGTGAGGGAGCAGGAGAAATGTGGGGTGATTCTCAGGCTTCTGTAATGTGGACAATAGGATGAATGTTGGGAATACAGAGGGGCTGGACTGTGGGAGGTGAGGCGGATGATGTAGTTGAGAGATCCTGCCCGGGTGACAATTGACTATATAGAACTGGTCATCAAGAGAGAGATTTAGATTTCCAGTGACAGATTTTTGTTTAAGAATATTTGCCGTTTACTGAGGACTTGCTATGTGCCAGATTCTGGATTGGTTCTCATGCAAGAGCCTCTTAACAACCCCATAACCTCATATTACAGATGGGAAGACCAAGGTTTGTGGCTTGTCTAAAGTCACATGGCCAGGCAGTGGGAGAGCTGGGATGCGAAACTAGGCTGCTGGGGAGCCTGCAACTGTTTTCAACCTGGAAGCAACAGTTGAAGCAACAGTGGTAGAAGAGACTTTCAGGGACAGCGAATAGACTGAGTAACTGGCTGAGGCTGGAGCTCTGGGGAATATAAACATTTGTGGGATAAGTAAGGAAGAGGAATTGAATAGACTGAGTAACTGGCTGAGGCTGGAGCTCTGGGGAATATAAACATTTGTGGGATAAGTAAGGAAGAGGAATTCATGGAAAGTACGAGGAGCTCAAGAGCTGCCATGGAAGGAGGAGGAAAACAAAGAACCAGGTAGGGCACAGTGGCTCACACCTATAATCCCAGTGTTTTGGGAGGCTGAGGTAGGAGTATTGCTTAAGCCCACAAGATTATAACTAGCTTGGGAAACTTAGTGAGACCTCATCTTTATAAAAATAAATAAAACAAAAAATTAGCTATATGTGGCATTACCTATCTTGTAGTTCCAGTTATACTAGGGAGGCTGAGGCAAGAGGATCGCTTGAGCTTAGGGCTTCAAGGCTACAGTGAGCTATGATTGCGCCACTCCAGCCTGGACGACAGAGTGAGACCTTGTCTCTGAGAAATAGAGAACCAAACAAGGAACAGATACTGTCCAGAAGCCCAAGAGGAGAAGCCCAAGGGCCAACAGTGACAAAAATCACAAAGAGGTAAGGTAAGACAAGGGCGGAACAGTGTCTTTGTTTTTCCAAAGATACTGTTATGTTTTCCTGGTGCCAGCCCCCCATTTTCTGCCGATGGCCAAACACAAGCATTTGGACATTCCACAGACATCTTCATCAAGTTCCTTCTCTGTTGATGAAATCGCTGTCTTCTTAGACACCCAGAGGACGCACTTCAGGATAATCTTGGATGTCCTTGTTCAGCATGACTGCTAATGAGTCAATCACATGGACCCTTACCTCATGTGGTTTCTCTTCAAGCCGTCTCTGATGCCACTGTTCTTAACTTTTCACCATCTCCACTGCTTCTACCGCTATTTCTCTTCTAGCCCTGATCATATTTCCTCTAATCTACCTCGCCCAGTTAATTCTTCTGAGGCTTCACCCTGCCACGCCCCAGCTCAGAAACCTGCAGTGGCTTTTCACTGTTGGTGATATAAATTCTAAATTCTTACTGAAGGGCATCTACGAAATGGCTCTAGCTTGCTTTGTTCCAACCTTGCATCCCCGCCCCCGCCCTCCATCAACTATGTGCCTTGCAGCCTACTCTCCAGCTAGACTCAAACAAATGTTTGGTTTTCCATGTTTGCTTCCTTAAATTTATTGCTTAGGCCAATCCTTCCACCTGGACGCACTTTCTTTTTGTCTTTCAGGTTCAAATCTTGCCCATCTTTCAAAGGTCAACTCAAATACTGTTTTCTCTGTGAGGTTTTTCTTAACGTGTTCCACCAGAAATAATTCCAGTCTTGTCACATGAGTATGGCCCTTTATCTGTAACCCTCTTAAGGCAATTAATGTTTTCTCTCTCTCTCTTTTTTCGGGGGGTGGGTGAGGGGGATGGAGGGCATATATGTCTTGACTTTATTTTTGAAGGCAAGGTCTATTTCTAAGCTTTTTTTTATATTACTCATTTTGCTTGGCACATGAGTGTTCTGTATTTAGGTGTTTTGTTAATATTTACTGAATGCATGAATGGATCTGACAAAAAGAGCAATTCAATGCATGACTGATATCACTGTCAGGATCTATGAAATTTCTGGATAGTTCTTTCTTAATCATCTTTTTAGACAGAAATTCTTTAGTACCCTTAGTATCCTCAGCCGGATGGTAAAGAATTATAGCTAAAGTTTGAGAAAAGTTAATGTTGAGTGGTGTCAATGTCTGTGGTGGAAGGAAAATATTTTGTTCCCGAGATATGCTCTAAAGAACTACGTTATCCTTATTTGGAGAAAAATCTGCAGTTCTCTGGAGCATCTCAGTATCTAGTCTGGTCATTCTTGGGATATTTGATATAGTCACTGTCTGCAGAGGCACATTTAGGATGTGCCTTTGAAGGTGGGTAGACATCAAGGTAAAAGGAAAAGGTGCTCAGTTGGAGAATGGAATCCTGGATCTCTTGGAAATATCTTCATGTTTGGTGACTATAATATTTCTAGGTTTTCCCTTGACTCATAGATAGAACCAGATTAGGGTATTGGAAGCCATAACCAGGACACTGGATCTGTTTGGGTGGTGCCTTTCTGTCCTGCTTGTGAAATTCAATCCAGAGTGTGGAGTTTCCACAGCTGAGTCTTCTACCCTGCATGAGTCTCTTTGGCTTTTCCTGGCCTTTGAAGATAATTTCTTCTCTAACCACATGTAGATAGATGATCTACTTGCTAAGCAAAATGCAGTGGAACTCAAGGGTGGGATCAATGGAAAATGTCTTATGATGTTACATTTATTTGTGTTTCAATGTCAAGTTTAAACTTTATAATTTAAGCATGTGGGCAGTTGGTGTTCTTAGTTTCTTACCTGCTTAGTCATAGCTAAATTGCTCCTTTGGAATAAAAGAAGTCTACAGAATTGATCTCTTTACCAGATCCTATATCAGACAGATAATCAGCAAGAATTTTAATGTCCCTTGGTTTTCTCTCCATCCAAGAGAACATGTCCTTCCCAGCTGCTTCTCTCCATCCTTTCTTATCCACTTTCCTTCTTTCACTCAGGGAGAAGGTAAGATTAGTGAGAAGGGAGGACTGAATGATGGAGATGCATTTGCTAGGGCAGAGAAGCGCTGGTGGGAAAGAAAGTGTCTGTGATGTGCTAGCCAGTAGGTGGTTGTGAACCAAGGCAAATGCCACCTCCATCAAGAGCATGTCCCGGGGCAGGGGAGGTGTGACAAGATACCACCCTCCCCCCCATGCTATGGAGGCCGTCTGATTTTTTTCCCACTTGGCCCATGGGTGCCCATATCCCAAATGTGAGACCTTATCTTTACTTAAGCTCAAAGATTCAGGGTCCCAGTCATAGGTGCCCCTCTTCTGCTAGCCTGGATATCATGCTGTGCTTTCATCCTCAATGTCTTTATGTCCCTTCTTACCCAGTCTCTGACTTATTCTCACTGACACCTTCCTGCGTGGAATCGAAAGAGATTAATTTGGAATCATTTTCACTGAAAATCAGTGGATCCACTTGTGCTCACAATGTTTTCATTTCCTATTTTAGAAGAAATAGTTTTGGTATTTTTGTGTATCTACTCTAGCGACTTTTCCTTCATTCTTTATTCCTTTGGTCATGAGTTCTATGTGCTCTTCCTTTCTAATTTAGTCCCTTTTATTTCCTGTCCCTTTAACTTGTATCTGATGCCTTTGCCTGCTGTTCATTAGAAACCTGGAGGTGTGGGGTGGGAGAGGTGTCTTGATTTATAGAATAGAAAAATCAGATAGTCTCTTTTTAAAAGTGGGGCTCAGGTCAGAAATATCTTTTGTGCTATGATCAGGAATTTCAGATTTCTAAATTTACAAATTTTAGTTGGAGCCTGGGGTTTAGAATTAGGAATTCAAATTTAGAATTGATGACCTAATGACTCTGGATTCCAATTTATGGAGTATGTACATCGGGATTAAAACTTCTACAGTGATATTGAATGGCATATGTATATATATAATATTCTAACCTATGTAAAGAGTTAAAGCCAGCAGGATTGGGGATCATGTGCGTAGAGCACTTTCTCGTTTGTTATTTCTATGACAATGCATTTTTCCCCCCATTTAATTATCACTACATCCTTGTGAAGAAGTCATTACTGCGACCTCATCTTGTCGATAAAGGAACACAGGCCAGAAAGCTTAGGTGAATGCCCTAGGGTCACACAGGATGACTGAGGCAATCCTGGTTATTTGGCTTCAGATCTCAGCCGATACAAATAAATTCCAAAAGGAATTACCTTTTGGAGGGCTGGCCTCTTATAGTATACTCAGAATTTGTTCCTCTGGATCAAACTGTCAGTGAAAGTTTTTATCTGGAAGATTTGAGAAGCTTGTGTCACAATTTGAGGAAGAAACGTCCCAAGTTGTAGCAAACAGGTGACTGGTTCTTCCACCATGACAACACATCCGCTCACACTGTGCTGAGTGTTTAGCAGTTTTTGACCCAAAACAGCAAGACCTCTGTGCCTTACTTTCCCTATTCATCCAGTCTCACCCCAGTGACTTTTTTTTTTGTTTCCTCAGATGATAAAAGTCCTGAAAGGGTAACATTTTGCCGGAAGAGGTGAAACAAAAAATGACAGAAGCACTAAAAGACATCAAGATCGATGAGTTCAAAACCTGTTTTGAGCAGTGGAAAGAGCATCTCGATAGGTGTATTGCATCAAGTGGAGAGTACTTTGAAGGTGACTGAAGTTTAAACATTTAAGAATAAATACACAATTTTTTATAAATAAATTCTGGGTTTTTTTTTTTTTGGTCCTCCCTCATTCATACATATATATATGTATAGTTTCAATTTCAATTTTAATTTTTGAGTCAGTCTCACTCTGTCAACCCAGGCTGGAGTGCAATGGCATGATCCCAGCTTATCACAACCTTAACCTCCTGGGCTCAGACGATCTTTCCACCTCAGCTCCCGAATACTTGAGACTACAGGAACATGCCTGACTAATTTTTTTTTGTTGAGGCAAGGTCTTGCCATGTTGCCTAGGCTGTTCTCAAACCCCTGAGCTCAAGCAATCCTCCTGCCTTAGCCTCCCAAAGTGTTGGAATTACAGGCCATTGCACCCTGCTTATTTCCATATATTAATCTATATTCTAATTAGCAAATGTGACCAAGACCAAAAATTAACATATGCACATTCAGGACCTTTCCTTTTCTCCTGCCTTCTAAAAGGAAGTGGTTTCTTAGCTATCCTGCTGCTCTTGTTCTGTGGCATCTGAATGAGAAGGGAGCACTGAATGACTAAGCTACATCTGCCAGGGCAGAAAGCACTCCAGAAAGGAGAGCAGAAAGGGATGACAGCAAATGCAGGCTGAGATCTGCGAGCTGGTTTGTGGGTATTTGGGGGAGTGTGAGACATGAAATGGGTAGCATGTCTGTATTCTGTGGGAGAGTAGGAAGGGAATGGGGAAAGAGGGTCTTGAGAAGCTTTATTTTTTATGAATGAAGTCTTTTTAAGAAATTGCAGCCACGATTTCAGTTGCTTTTCAGATTTCTTTGAGAGCTAACTTGTTCTTTCTTTGATTCAGTGCCTCCCTGCAGCTGGTCCAGTTTTTATGTGTGTTGTATGGGCTCATTGACATCCAGGATGTGAATCCAGGTTTTCACTCTCTCATGCAGTTAGGGAAAGAGCAGTCAACAACGTGTTGAGCCCAAATTTGACAATGCCGAAGGGGACTCTGAGGAACAAAGCAAAGGAAATCTTGCTCTACAGCCTCAGCTTTGTTGACTGGAGGCCATGGGCCTTAGCAGAGAGCCTCAGGTTTGCATTCTGAGGGTTCTCACTTTGAAAGTCTGTTTCTCCTTAAACCCAAGACATTCTTCTTGGTGCTAATCTGATCCTTCTCTAATTGCATCATGACCATGAGTATCCTTTTATTCACAGGAAGAGAAACAGCACAGCTCTAAAGAGAGAATCTTTTTGCAGTTTTCTCCCATTTCCTAGCTTTTGATGAGCATGGTTTGTGACTCGATTCCACTGGGGCAATAGTCTGGGCAGCAGTGCCAGCCATGGGTCATGAACTGGGCATGGAAATGTGCTGCCTTGGCTGAACTGCTGATCTCGTCTCAGGAGAGAAGTCACCAAGTCTCAGCCATGTCAGAGCTGGGAATTGTAGAATCTGGGGTCAAAGGTAGACCCTGGCATATGACTTGTCTGAACATCTGGGGACTATAAGTCGATTTGGTTGCAAATTGGCACTGTATCTGCAAGCTTCAAGGCTACTAGTTCAGGAGTAGGAAACTGATTATACATTAATCATTAATTTTATGCCAATGTTCAGAATGGACTAGTTGACAGAGCAAGAGCCTGTAGTTTGAGTAGGAGTAAAAGCAAATACTTTTCTGTCCCTCGAGCTACATCCTATGACAACATGAAGTATGCTTGCAAAACGATACACATTGTTCATTCCAAAATACTGGGCAGTGCTTGATCAATACCATCATTTGTAGGTATCTTTTCATAGCCTTTCCCCCTTTTGGTTGCCTACTTACTTGGGACTTTATTTGTCCCAAGATGACTACTTTAAAAGGAACTTGTCTTATTTGGATGAATAAACATTGGTATGTGAGGTTTTGAAAAGTCATCAACATTATTTTATGCTCTCCCCTTGCAGGTGCTCTTTTTCGTATTAAATAGGACTCTCAGTTGTAAGCACAGTTCAAAAGCCTAGTTGTTTTAGTCAGTTTGAGCTGCTATAACAAAATAACAGACTGGGTGTCTTATAAACAACAGAAATTTATTTTTCGAGGCTGAAAAGTCCAAGAGCAAGGCAATGTCAGATTCGGTGTCCAGTAGAGGGCTCATTTTATGGTTCACAGATGGTGCTTTTCATTTTGTCCTCACATGGTGGAAAGGGCGAGGAGGGTCTCTCTAGGGCCTCTCTTACAAGGGCACTACTTCTATTCATAAAGATTCCACCCCATAACTTAATCACTTCCCCTAAGGCCTTACCTCCTAACTATCCAGGTTGGAATTTCAACATATAACTTTTGGGGGAAATAAACACTTAGCGCATAGCCAGGTCAAATAAGAGCAAAACTTGCAATTTAATGGCTCCTGTGACTGGAAGGACCATGGATATTTTAGTAAGTCTTGATTGTGTCATGAGGCCCATCTTTCTCTACCTCTTGGCTCTGGCCGCCTCCCGGTTGGTGGCTATTTTGTCTATGTAGGCAAGACAGTTGCCAGCACAGACCTAAAGAGACATGAATAACTTGGGTGGCTTAAATAATTTGGAATTAGTCTGAGAAGTCTTATGACCTCTCTGAACCTTGGTTTCTTTATCTGTAAAATGGGACAAAATACCTCAAACACAGAGTGTCATGTGAATATTTAGTGAGCTGATGAAAGGTGTGTACCTCCATGGTTAAGAACATGGACTTTGGAGTCACACCTGTTTCCATCACTTAGTAAGTTCCTTGTGTAAGAGGATACTTATGATACTTGATTATAGATTGTCTGAGATTTAAGATGATAGAGTGTCGGGAAAACCTCTAGTAGGGTGTCTGGCACATAGAGCTGCTCAATAAATGGCAGCTACTAATTGAGCAGAGCTTTGAAAAGTGGCCACTAATAGTTTGAATGTAAGGGTCACCTCAGGCATGGGAAATACACGGAAAGGACATGGGCAGTGATCATGAAGGGGCACTTTGGGGCTGGGACATGAGGTAAGCTTGGGTAGCACCAGGGGTTCTCTGTCTTACTCTTATTCCTTATGTCAGAACTGTGATAAAAATACAAACACCAAGAAAGAGTCTGGAAAATAATCTGCCAGTCAGGAAGGAGGGCAGCGCCTGGGAGGGGAGCTCTGGCTCCATCAGTGATGCCATGTGTTTGGAAGTGTTGTTTTTGCAGAATTACAGCCCCTAGCTTAGCGCTCGTTCAACTGACTTGAATTGCCTCTAAAGTCAGAGACAGTGTTTCTTAATACTTCCGAGGGTGGCAATCCTTTTATGAGGTGGATTCTGTGAGAAAGTCATGGTTCCTCCCTGATCACCCCTCCCGGCAATCCTGGGGGGAGTTTACAGATGAGGAGACCGATGCTCAGTGGGTTTAAGCAATAAATAAGATGGGGATAAAACTTATAAAACAACAGTAAGTTATACCACTTAAAAAGCAGTTTTGTGATTTTATATTTTACATATGGAATGTACTAACTCAACAAATTATAGAGTACTTGTTAGAACCTAGGCATGTACTAGAGTCACAAAGAAGACTAACTATTGCTCTTTAGGGAAACCCACGGTCTGATGAGGAGAGACCAGAAGATCAATCAACATAATGCGGCAAGACGAGACATGTGGAGCTTGTTCTGACTCTGTGAGCCGCCACTGGAATGGGAATGAGTGAGGGTGGACAGGAGTGGTGTCTGGGAGGGTTTTAAAGTAGAAGTGATGTCTCAGCAGGAAGTTGAAGGATGTGTATGGATTTACAAGATTAAACAGGTGTGTGTGCCAAGGTCTGGAGGACATGGGTGTCAGCAGAATGTTCTGAGGAATAAGATGAAATAGATGAAGTCTAGAAGCACTCAATTTCTAATGTTTACCTAGGGTTGGAATCTGAAGACTACTAAAGTGTCCAGTCTTTTTTTTTTTAAGTTGGGGTCTTGCTATGTTGCCCAGGCTGGAGTGCGATGGCTGTTCACTGGCACCATCATAGATCACTCAAACTCCTAGACTCAAGCAATCTTTTCACCTCAGCTTTCTGAGGAGCTGGTATTACGTGTATGAGTCACCGCACCAGACTAAGATGTCCAGTCTTAACAGTCAGCAAATAAAAGGCAGCTGAGAGAAAGTCGTGGTTTCTGCTTGATCACCCCTTCCAGTGATCTTGTGAGGATTTCTACAGATAAGGAAACTGATGCTCATTGGGTTTAAGTAATTTCTCTAAAGTTACTGCCAGAAAGAGGCAGAACTAGTCTTTCAACTGGAGTCTGCCTGACTCCAAAGGCATGACACACAATGAATATAATCTCATCTTTATCTGATACTCGGGATTTGGTCTCACCTCAGGACCACCGCTCCGAACATGAGATTGTCCTGTGCAGTTTGGTAGCAAGAGATGTAGCAGCAGATGCAGAAGTCTGAGCGTGGGCTGGCCACATGGGCTGGCCACAGGCAGTGTCAACACCAGTGGTTCTCTGACTTCAGATTGCCTGAGGTCCTCTGAGGGACTGGCAAGAGTTCAGATTCCTGGGTCCCACTTTAGAGGGTCTGTCTTGTTATGAAGCACCTAGGGTGACTCAGATGCAGGTGACACGTGGTTCACACTTTGATTAACATCACCTTTGATGGATTTCTTGTATACATTTGGTTTTTTCTCCCTCCTTCCCTTCTTCCCTTCCTTTTCCTCCCTCCTTCCCTTTTTCCTTTTCTCTCTTCCTTCCTTCTTTTTTTCTTTCTTGGTGTTTTGCTTATTCTCAGATTGTAGTGTTGGGAAAAGCCTACACAACTGAGGTTTCTGTCAGCTGGGTTCCTATGACCTGAGGATATCACTTACAAGCACACTTTTCCCTCTCTTTCTGTGTGTGTGTGTTTCCCGTCTCTCCAACAGAAGACTGCATTCCTTGCAAGCAGGGTTTATGGATTCTGTGTGCCTTTCACAGACACTTCCACAGTCATACTCCTAAGGTTAAACGTACCTTTTGATTACTTTGCGGTTGGGCATTATGAACATGTAGCTTGGCCGAGGCAGGTGGGCTCAGTTACTTGCCTTGGCATTCCTTGCTGTCTCTATGGACTCCCTATGAGCCTCCTCTGCACAGCCTCTGCAGAGGCTCTTCTCCCTTCACGCCATCCTGGAGGGTCCTCAATGGGTAATCCGTAGACCCAGGCTTGGCGATTCTTATCCAGTCCCAACTCTCAGCGTTCTCACAGCCTGTGGTGAAACCTTGCCCTTGGGAGGCCCTGGGGACTGTGCTCTCCTTCACGCTCACCTGGTTGGTGCTTTTCTCATCTCACATTTCTAAAAAAGGAAATCCCTTTTTGGCTCCAGCTCTCCGTGTTGCGGCTAGCTTTCTATCTGGGCAGAGCCATGTGGATGATCCGACCTTGTCCCAGTTAGGCGGTGTTCTTGTTCCCCCTGGGCCTCTGGTGACAGGAGCCCATCCTCCTCACAGACTGACTTCCTTGTACAACATCACGCTAATGGGGGATTCCGTTCTGTCTCTCTTCCTTGGCCTGAATACCCAGTGTCTGAAGTCAGGCTTTGTGGGTTTGAATCCTGCTTGCTGACTCTGAACTGGGTTACATTTTCAGAGCCCTTCAAGTCTCCATTCTCTCACTGGTGAAATGAGGATCCTAAGATAGTTAAAAGGTTGAAAGGAAAGGATGGTTGAAATGAGAGTACCTGGTGAACAGAAAATGGCTACTGTAGTGATTATTACTGGGTGATTGTTTTTCTTCTTCCTCCACTACTCCAATTCAGATTCCATGGGTCCCAAGGGCCCAACTACATTCACAAAACTTTTCCTGTCCACTCAAGCCAGCAGAAAACTGTTATAAATCCTCATGCTCATTCATGTCTGCCATTTGTACTTGATTATTTTCTTAGTATTTAATATTGTGTTGCTACTGTGCTAGGCACTAATTGGTTTTGTTCTTGGTCCCTGATGTAGATCAAAGTCCTTGAATACTGAAAATAAAGACTATCTTTTTCTTTTAGCCTCTCCACTACCAGTTTTGTTATTGGCATTAGCCCTTCTTTCAGGTGTCATGATTGAGGACATACAAATCAATACGCTCAACATAAACTCATTTGGGATAAACGGAGATCAGTTGGCAGCATCTACACTGCAAATGACAACATCCTGTTGTCTGACATTCAGCTGTCTTTCTACGGCTGCTGCTCTTACGGGATGGGGGAGGAAGTCCTTGTCTAGGCAGTCATGCATTTTAGGCTTTGAGTGAGTCACTGGTGGAAGACACCGTCTCCTTCTAATGCTGGTGATTCTCAGCCCTGAGAGTTGGCTGGGAGCCTAAAAAAATTACTGATAACCAGGCCACATTCTGGGTCAGTTAAACCCGAATCTCTGTGGGTGATTTGGATTTACCAAAAAATACTAAACCTGCTATAGAATTCTTAAAAAGCTTACCAGGTGGTTTAATTATGCAACTAAGGCTGAGAACCTTCTACTGTTCTGAAGTCAGCTTCTCCAGTCTTCCCGTCTGATGAATGGGCTTTAGTTTGAATTTCCTGCATTCAGCCTGTTTTTCTGGGGGATATTGGCTGCAATTAGCTTGTAGGAAATAGACTGGAGTGCGGTGGCACGATCACAGCTAACTGAGAACCTCTTAGGCTCAGGAGATCCTTCCGCCTCAGCCTCCTGAGTAGCTGGGACTACAGGCATGCACCAGCACACCCACCTAATTTTTTGATTTTTGTAGAGACAGGTCTTGCTACATTGCCTGGGCTAGCCTCAAACTCCTGGGCTCAAGAAATCCTTTCACCTTGGCCTCCCAAAAATGCTAGGGTCACAGGAGTGAGCTACCATACCCAGCTGCAAATAGCTTTTAAGAGCGCATGGATGTCTAAAGAGTCCAAGCCATGCCATAAAAGAGACAGTTTATTATGGCAGGATGCCTTGCAGCCTTGGTCCGACACTTGGCATACCTAGGAATAGAAGTTTCCTTGCCCTGGGTCACTGGTACCATAGCAGAGGACTGACAGAACTCCCCAATGATCTAAAGTATTTATAACTCGTACAGTATTTCTGCAAGGTGAGCTTTGCTGCAGAAGCCTGAACTGGGGCTGCCAAGTCACCAGGCGGAGGAGTATAGCACAGCTGCTATAGGCTGCTGGGGAAATAGTTCTTAGCATGGAGAGAGAGGGATTCAGTGTCCTTCCCAGAGAACAGAAAGGAGACAGGCTGGGGAGGAGACTTACTCAGGTGACCTCTTTAGCCTTGCTTGTGATATTCTGCAGAGGAATCAATTAAAAAAAATAACAGATTTATAGGGGTATAATTTGCATATCATAAACTTCACCAGTTTTAAAAAAGTGTTCAATTCAGTGAGTTTTAGTAAATTTACAGAGCTATGTAACCACTACCACAATCCAGTTTAAGAATATTTCTGTCAACCCAAGAAGATCTTTTTACATATTTGCAGTCAGTTCCTGCTTCCAGTCCCGGATCCAGGCAACCAGGCATCTGCATTCTGTTTCTATAGTTTTGCCTTTTCGAATATTTCATATAAATGAAGTAATATAATATGGTCTTTTGTGTCTGGCTTTTTAAATACTTGTGAGGTCCATCCATGCAGCGTGTATCAGTATTTTGTTCCCTTTTGTTGTTGTTATTGGATTGTCCATTGTGTGACTACGCCACATTTTGTTTATTCATTCATCAGGTGATGGGCATTTAAATTGTTCCCACTTTTGGGCTGTTATGACTAATGCTGCCTTGAACATTGTGTACGGGTTTTTGTGTGGACATATAGTGTCATTTCTCTTGGGTAAGTAGCTGGGGTGGACTCACTGGGTTGTATGGTAACTTATGTTTAACTTTTTAAGAACCTGCCAAATTATTTTCTGAAGTGGCTATACCATTTTAATATTCCCCCCAATAGTGCATGGAGTTTCCAGTTTCTCCACATCCTCACCAACTCTTGTAATTGTTTTTAAGTTTTTTTATTCCGTGTCTGTGAAGTAGTGTTTCGTGGTCTTAATTTTCATTTCCCTCATGATGAATAATGTTGAACATCTTTTCATGTGCTTATGTATAATTGACCCATCTACTTCGGCTAAATGTCTTTTCGAATCTTTTGCCCATTTTCAAATTGGTTTGTTTGTCTTACTATTTAGTTGTAAAACTTCTTTACATATTCTGGTTAAGTTCTTGACATATTCTGGATAAGTACTTATTAGATATATGATTTGCAAACACGCCTGTCTTCGCTTTTTTGAAAGTTTTATATTATGTGAATTTTACTTCTTTTTAAATTTTTAAAAAATTTTAAATATGTGCAGTTCGCAGCGCGTTCGGTGGTCCTGCAGCTCTGTCTCTTGCTTCAACGGTGTTTGGACGGAACAGACCCGGGGACTCGTCTCTTCCAGCCTCCCACTGCCCTCCGACCTCCTCTCCACTTGCAACCTCCGAGACCACCTTCTCGGCCACCTCCTGTTTCTGGGACCAGCGACCACCATTTTTGCGGTTAGCTCCTTCTCGCCGACCATGAGCTCCCGGGTTCGCCAGAATGAGTCCACCGAGGTGGAGGCAGCCGTCAAGCGCATGGTCAATTTGCATCAGCGGGCTTCTTACACCTACCTCTCTCTAGGCTTCTATTTCGCCCGCGACGCTGTCGCTCTGGAAGGCGTGGGTCACTTCTTCCGCGAGGTGGCGGAGGAGAAGCGCGGGCGTCTCTTGAGGATGCAAAACCAGCGTGGCGGCCGCGCCCTCTTCCAGGATATCCAGAAGCCCTCTCAAGACGAGTGGGGTAAAACCCTGGATGCCATGGAAGCCGCCATGACCTTGGAGAAGAGCCTGAACCAAGCCCTTTTGAGCCTTCCTGCCCTGGGATCCACAGACCCCCATCTCTGTGACTTCTGGAGAACCCCTTCCTAGATGAGCAGCGAAATTCATCAAGAAGATGGGCGACCACATGACCATCCTTTGCAGGCTGGCGGGGCCCGAGCCTGGGCTGGGCCAGTCTCTCTTCGAAGGGCTCACCCTCAAGCACGACTAGGAGCCCAGCGGGCTCTGGCGGGCGCCTCTCAAAGTATCAGGGCTTCTGCCTGAGCCTCCCCCTCCAGCCACGAGGCAGCTTTGTAACCACCCTGGAGCCCTCTCCGAAGCCCTGGACCAAATAAGAAAAAAGCTTGTTGCAGTAGCAGGAAAAAACAAAAAAACAAAAAAAGGAGTACAATTCAGGGTTAGGTACACAAATGTTCATTTTGCAGAGACCCTTGTTGATGAGGTGGTCTTCACTTTCTTAATGGTGTCTTTTGAAGCTCAAAAGTATTTAGTTTTGATGAAGTTCCTCTTATTAATTTTTTCCGTATTGAATCATGTCTTTCATGCCACAACTAAGAAATATTTACCTACCCAAAGTCAAGAAGATTTTCTTCTAGATTTTAGATTTTCTGCTAAAACTTGTATTGTTTTAGCGCTTACATTTAGGTATATGATTGACTGAGTTAATTTTCTTTATGGTATGAGCAGGGATCTATACTAATCTTTTTGTATGTGGCTGTCTAATTGTTCCAATATCATTTTTTGAAAAGATTATCCTTTCCCCTTTAAATTGCCTTGGTGCCTTTGTTGAAAACCAGTTGATCATAAATACAAGAGATTATTTCTGGACTTTCCATCTTGTTCCAGTGATTTATGTTTATCTTTCTGGTCAGTACCACACTGTCTTGATTACTGTAGCTTTATGATAAGTTTTGCAATTAGGAAGTCCTCAAACTTTTTTTATCTTCAAACATTTTTGACTACTCTGGGTCCTTTGCATTTCCGTGTAAATATTATAATCAGCTTTTCAATATCTATAAAAAGCCTGTTGTAATTTTTGTGTGTGTGCGCCTGCACGTGTGTGCACGTGGGCATGCTCTTGCATGTGTGTGCATGTGCATGCGTGTCTGTGCATGTGCCTGCATGTGTGTGCATGTGCATGTGTGTATGTGTGTTGTTGTTGTTGTTGAACCTATAATCAATCTGAGGGAACTATTGCCATCTCAACAATATTGAGCTTTCCAGTCTATGAATATGAAATGTTTCTCCATTAACTTAGTTTTCTTTAATATCACTGAGTGATGATTTGTCATTTTCGGTGTACAAGTCTTACAATCGATACCTTTTTGAGAGTTTGTGTGGTCCTGCCAGGGAGACTTTTTTTCTATCTCAGAGGTGTCGTGGGAAACAATGGAGAGAGATACACAGCTGAGCAGCTGAGAGCAGGCAGCAGCATGCCAAGTGAGAAAGACACTGAGGGAGGGTGGTCGGGAGGATCAGCTCAGAGCTGTGCAAGCCTTGTAACCCCTTGGTTTGCTAAAATGAGTGTGATGTAATTTATTTTGCCTCAAGGTTGTGAAGATTAGACTAAGAAAAATGTTGGTATATATTGGGTGCTTGATCTTTTGGTGTCTGTGATTATGATTACACAGCCTGGCCACGGAGTCTCTGCAGCTCAAGGCAGAAGGAAGAGTCCACAGGGAAGAAGTGAATGTTTCATCTCATTTGATTTCCAAACAACTCACTGAGTTAGCAGTTATCATTCACATTTTACACCTAGAAAGCTGATGTTCAGAGGAATAGAGTCAAGTTTTGGGGGTCAGAGGGCTGGTGAGAGCCAGAATAGGATTCATTTATTTATTTTTAAATTAATTTTCTTTGAGTCAGGGTCTCATTTTGTTGTGCAGGCTGGAGTGCAGCAGCACCATACTCCACCTCCTGGGATCAGGCCATCTTTCCACCTCAATTTCCTGAATACCTGGGACTACAGATGTGCGCCATCATACCTGGCTAATTAAAAAAAATTTTTTTTTTGTAGAGACAAAGTCTTGCTGTGTTACCTAGGCTGGTCTCACACTCCTGGGCTCAAGCAATCCTCCCGCCTCAGCTTCCCAAAGTGTTGGGATTACAGGTGTGAGCCACCACTCCTGGCCAGAGAAGGATTTAAACCCATACTTGTCTGCCTTCAAAGCTTTTGCTTTCCCATTATTCCCATCACACCTGCTCACCCCCCCAGCTCTCACTTGGGATCTGCAAGGCTGCCATACATTCCAAGCGAGGCACATCATTCCTGAATGGACAAATGGTCACTGGTAAGTGATGTTTCCTGCTTGTCTTTGTTACTTAACACACTGAAGGTTCAACTTTGCCACAAGATTCAGGAAGGCAGCTATGATTCCCATTACCAGGGGCTAGATGAGAAAACCACACTGAATTCATGAGGGTGAGCTCAGTGAGCTCTAACAAAAAGTAACCTGGTCATGGACATTGTGATAAAATGCAACCTTTATTTCCAGTCTTTAGTATGACCTGACTTGAGCACCAAATTTTATTGCATTTCAAGTTTTTTTTTTTTTTTTTTTGAGTTGGAGTCTCAGTCTGTCATGCTCACAGCTACCACAGCCTTGACTTGCTGAGCTCAGGAGATCTTTCAGCCTCAGTCTTCCAAGTAGCTGAAATCATAGGCATGCACCACTACACCTGGCTAACACATTTCAAGTCTTAAGGCTTCCATTTTCTCAGCTGTGATAAAGTCTGTGAGAGGAAGGTGGAGCTCGTGGCTGTGTGAGCCATCAGATCCAGAGCCACAAATCTCTGCTAGTTGGTCTGGGCTTGCTCAACAGCTGCACAACTACCAGTGTATGTTGCTACAGTCTAGAACTGAGCCTGCCTTGGTGGTTCACCAGTATTTTCCTTGCTTCCCATGTGGAAGACCTGGGTTTGATTTTAGGAAATTCTTTATTGTAGCAATATGGATAGGACATGGGATTTGGAATCAGCTAGATGAATTGTTCCATTTCCATTATTTGCTAGTTTTTTGATCCTGGGAAATGTATTTAACTTATTCGAGCCTCAGCTTGCTCATATAATGGTGAAAATCATTGTCATGATGATTAAAATAAGATAAAATTTGTAAATCACTTGTTAGTGCCAGGTATATACAGTAAGTCCCCTACATACGAACCTTTAAGTTACAAACTTTAAAGACACACAACTGCGTTTTAAATGTATTATTTCCACCAGGTGTTAGCATAGCCTGTTAAATACATATAGTATTATATAGCCTATTGTGTCAGTTAGGTACCTAGGTGGACTTTGTTGGATTTAAAACAAACTGGACTTACAAATGCCTTCTTGGAACAGAACTCGTCTATATGTTGGGGACTTCCTATAACATGTTCTAGGCAAATAGTGTCTTTTCTGCTTTCTACTGGAGTTTGAAATAACTAGATTTAGCTTTAAAGAAATCTCACTGTGGACTATTGTATTGATCAGCTTTTGCCACAATAACAACCCTCAAAGCTCAGCAGTTAAGAATCACATTCGTTTACTTCTTGCTCATGTCACATGAGGGCTGAGTTGACTGTGACTCTGCTGGGTTTGGTTCTCCTCTTTGTATCTGTTCACTCTAGGATCCTTGTTGAAGAAGCATGCTGTTCTCATGGTGGAGGGGAGAAACTCAAGAGGAACAAAGCCAATCCAGATGAACAGATGTAAAGTTTCTGCTTGGCCGTGGTGTGTATCAGATTTGCTCGCATCCCATTGTCATATGGCCAAGCCCAAGGTCAGCGGGTGGGGAGTATACTTTGCCTAAGGAAAGCATGGCAGGAGATTTGTAAATGAATACTGTAATCTACCTTAATAAGTAAGAATTTTAATCGAGGCAGTTCTTGGTAATCCCAGTATTAATCATTGTATACATGGAATAGTTGAGCCTTTTCGTTTTTATCTTTCCCTCTGGCTATAGCAACGTGTCTACTTTTTCTTATTTAAAGCAGAGCTGATGAAAGATAATTTCTCAGTGTCTGAGAAAAGATTTCCTGTTTTTCTTCCAGCTTCTTGTTCTCAGCCACTTGTGATTCATTCTCCTTCACTCATCTAAATATTGGCATCCTGAAGGTATTCCTAGCTCCTTTCTCTTCTTCTTCTATACTCTTTTTTACAGGTGATCTCATCCATCACTGTGACTTCAGCTACATACTCTCTGATGACTGTTATTTCAACGTTTTCAGCTGAGCTGCCTCCGAGTCCCAGACCCATACAGCCAGATTTTATTTAAGATCAAAAGAATATTTAAGATCAAAAGGAAATGGAGGTCATATAGCTTGAAACTTGGTAGAATTTGATGCCCAAGTTAAGTGACACTAAAGATTGGAAACAAAGGTTGCATTTCACCTCAATATTCATTACCTGGTGACTTTTTGTAATAGGTCAGTGTGTTCACCACTCATGAATTCAGCATGGTTTCCCGATCTAATCCTTGGTAGTGGGAGTCCTAAGTGCCTTCCTGAGTCTTGTGGCAAAGTTAGATCCTTCATCAAGGCTCCTATGGCTCATGTGGAAAGGTCTCACTTTGTTCATAATATTTATCATTAAGTAAATGTCTTTTTGCTTGTTTGTTGCATGCCTGCTTTACATGTCTGCTGTGATTTCCACATGAAACCCAATATAGTCAAACCCAACTCTGGTCATTCTAAGTGTGCCCTGAGGGACCAGACCATCCGTCCAGCTATACACATCGGACACTTGGGATTCCTCCTTGGTGCTTCCTTCTGCCCTTGCTCTCTTACCCAACCATCTACAGATTCTCTTCCCTCTACCTCCTTGGGGCTTCTCTGATCAGCCTCTTCTCTCCATCCCTACTGCTGTCACCAGACTATGATCCTCTTTCATCTGGACTCTTGCAATATCACCAGTTGTCTCCCTATTTCTTTCCTTTTCCCCTTCTAATCGGTTTTTTGCACCACAGCTATGGTCAGTCTTTTTTTTTTTTTTTTTTTTTTGAGTCGGGGCTCTCACTCTGTTGTATAGGCTGGAGCGTAGTGGCATAATCATGGCCCACTGCAGCCTTGACCTCGTGGGCTCAGGCAGTCTTTCTGCCTCAACCTCCTCAGCAGCTGTGAATACAAGTGCATACCACCATACTCGGCAAATTTTTTGATTTTTTTTGGTAGAGATGATGTCTTGCTATGTTGTCCAGGTTGGTCTCAAACCCCTGGGCTCAAGCGATCCTCCCATCTTAGCATTTCAAAGTTCTAGGAATACAAGCATGAGCCACAGCGCCCAACCTGAGTAATTAAAAAAAAATTAAACTTGAGCAGGTTGTGGTGTCTCACCCCTGTAATCCCATCACTTTGAGAGAAGGCAAGAGGATTGCCTGAGCTCGGGGGTTTGAGAGCTGCTAGGCAAGACCTCATCTCTACACTAAATCAAAAAATTAGCAGGGCATGGTAGCACATGCCTGTAGTTTCTGCTACTTGGAAGGCTGAGGTGGAAGAATCTCTTGAGCCCAGTAGATCAAGGCTGCTGTGGCCATGAGTATGTCACCGCACTCTAGGCTGGATGACGGAGTGAGACTCTGGCTAAAAATAAAAAATAAATCAAACTTGGTCATATCTCCTTTTGGCTTACAACTCATCAGTGACTTTCCATAGTTTTTAGAATAAGACCAAAATCCTTTCCATGGCCCATAAGATTCTGCTGATTTGACCTTTTTCTGTTCCTCCCATTTTATTGTGCGCCACTCTTCTTATTGCCTCTGTTGCAGCTACAGTGCTCTCTCCTTTCAAATCCTTGACCGTGTCACACTCCCACCTATCTTGGGGACTTTGCGTATGCTTCCCTCTCTTTATAGTGTTCTCACCCTGACCTCTATCCTTGAAGTCCCAGCTCGGATGCTTCCTTGCTGAAGGCTCTGTAGACTGAGAGAGCTGTTTTCTTTTCTGTGGTCTAAAAAAGCTCATGCATATATTTATGTGTGTTGAATGCATCTCATAATGTTATTATTTGCTTCTGTGACTCTGCCTGAGTGGTAAGGTCTTAGGGTAGGGTTCCATCTCATTCTCCAAAAAGGTTTTAAAAATTCTTTTGGTCTTAAATAAAATTGTGCAAAAACCTAGTTAAGGTTTAGAGAAACCAAAATTCTATATTTGAGGAACTCTTTTGTACCAAGTCCCATAATCACAAACATAAAAATTCGGAGGTTGAAGGGATATCAGAGCTCTTACCCACATCTAACTTTCTTTCATTCTCTCTTTTCCTTTCTTTCTCTTCCTTTTTCCTCCCTCCCTCCCTCCCTCCCTCTCTCTCTCTCTCTCT
>NW_007258208.1:466426-514649 GCF_000164805.1 Carlito syrichta | reverse complement strand
TTCCTTCCTGATGAAATGATTTGCTTAAGGCCCTAGCTGGTGGGTGTTAAGCAGAACATGAGCATTCTGCATCCTGTCTGAAAGGGAGGGTTCTTGGGTGTGGAGTGCTATGGTGGCTCATTCTTGCTCCAAAACCACCATTTTTTTGAGGGCCTACTTTGTGCCAGGAATGATATTAAAAGTCCTTTGTATAAAGAATCTCTAAATTTTAGTACCACACACTGAGTTGAACTCCCCTTTTAACCTGAGTGACAATGAGAATTACAGAGATTATGGTGTGTTCAAGGCTCATGCAGCTTGTGAGGAAATGTCTCAACATGTCAATAATACTCATCATTATGGTGACTTTCTTTTTACTTGTCATTTGTTGGGAGGGGTGAAGGGTTAAGACTAGATCAGCCTAAGGAGATTTTCAATGGAAACTGGTAATCCCCGAGAGGCTTTCTTAGTAGGAGACTTGCAAGGTTTCAGCGCTTCGATGTGGTTGCAGTATGGGTTTCAGTGAGACTGCCGTGCAGGGAGCTTTCTGGAGCTCCTCCAATGTGTGTTGTGCTATTCCAAGTTCAGTGGGAGTAAAGAGCTAGAAGCCATGGGAATGGGCCAGTTCAAATCTATTTTGCTGATTGAGAAGGAGCCCAGAGTCACTTAAATGAGTTCAGGGAGTAGGATGCAAGTTGACTCTAAGTTATGGACCTGAGTCTATTGTTTTAAAATGTTAATCTCTTAGCATTAAGCAGCCTAAATAATTGGTCTGCTTAAAAAATCAGACAGCCCTCACCCTTTTATCATCTGACTCTTGTGGAACACTTAGCATTGCCTTGAGATTTCCCCACGTTCCTCATGGTTCCTCTGTCCTCCTCTGCAGTATCAGAATTGTTATTGCCAGAGCTGATTGCCAGTGTGCGGTCCCACCATCTGGCTCCTTGCAAAGAGTGGATAATCCTTTTAAAGTCTTAATAGCAATAGATGATTTGTTTGACCTTATTTTCGAACATTAGCTTTTAGACAGACTGTGTCAGATCCACAGGTTTTTAATCTGAATCCAGAGTTAGAGAGCAGCTAGTTAGAAGTAGGAGAGCACTGAGAGCAGGATCAAGCAAAACCAGATTTGAAAAACTTACTCTATTAATTTCTCCAACACGGAAATCTTCTCTGTATGGAGAGGGAGAGTAAGTTCGTAGAGAAAATGTGAAACATGGTGTCAGGAAGACGTGGGTTACTGATCATTTCAGTTCTGCCAGGAACTAGCCAGTGAAATAGGGCAACTACTAATTTTTTTAAGCCTTAGTTTTCTTGTCCATACAATGGGGACAGTAATAACTTTCAAAGCTGTGGAATGGCTTTGTGAGTTGGAAATCACCCTAGAAACCTAAAGTAGTGTTCTGCGTGGGGCCCAGTTCTCTCTTCCTCAGGCAGGCCTGCATTTGAGGAGACGTGAGGAGGTGGGTGGGTCGTGTATACTGAAGGGTTGCCTGTGGGGTGTCCTCAGTCATGTCACAACCTGAAGATCTCAAGGAAATTGCTGTGTAGATGGAGCATAGGATCCTTCCTGGACCTTTGCCTGCTTGTTCAGGGAAAGACTCGGCAGAAGGAGAAGCTCCAGCAGATGGGCTCAGGGAGGGGTGACCAGACACCACTTCCTTGTCACCTCTGCTCACGCAAATACACAAGTTTGAGTTATCCATACTCCTTCAACAGTGACATGTGGTCATCCTGGTCCATGCCAGGCTTCCCTCTTATTTCATTTAATCCTTTTACCACTAGTCCTCATCCACCTTTTTCTGAATACACATTCATGCAATGTGTTTAAGATAATGCTCCTTTTGTGGCAGGCTTTGTCTAGGCCTTGGGAGACATCAGTGAAGAAAACAGGCAAAGATTTCTGTCCTCAGGGAGCTTGTGTTGTGGTGGTGAGGGTGGGGGTGGAAAGACAGTGCTTATCAACTTTTAGACTATTATACAATTGAGCTATTACATTTGATTATTGTCTAAGTTAAAAATTGGGCAGGGTAAGGGGGAATGTGTGTGTGTGTGTGTGTGTGTGTGTGTGTGTGTAGTGGACTCTGAGGAGTTGTAAACCTTGGCAGAAGTGATAGCCAGTGCAAAGGTACTGTGGCAGCATCAGTGCCTGTCATGGTTTCATGGCAGTAGGGAGGCCAGTAAGGCTGGGGCAGAGTGAGCAAGGGGGATAGTAACAGACGGTGTCTCAGTGAGCTAAAGGGGGTGGTGGCAGGTGGAGGTGGAGGCAGATCATGCAGGGCATTGTAGGACACGGAAAGGACTTTGGCTTTTATCGTGAGGGAAATAGGGAACCACTTCAGGGCTTGTGTGTTGTGGGGGTTCTCATTACATGCCTCCCTTTCTTCACCCAGCTATATTTATCCTGTTGTTATGTGTCCATCTAGTTTGTTATCTCTAACAATCCTATAGCACTCTGTAAATATTCCCCAGTCACTCTTGGGACTCCTGGCCACTACAAATAACACTGCACTGCAATGGACGCCCTCATGTGTGTTCCATTGTGGACCTGTGTGATCATTTCTGTGGAGATACACCCAGAGTGAATGAACTTGCTGGGTCGCAGGGTGGACAGCCGCTGAATCTTACTAAGTAGCCCCAGGGTACTCTTGAGGCTGGCTGCACCCATGCAGATGCCCTTTAGCGGTGCATGAGGGTTCCTGCAGCCCAGCATCCCTGCCAAAAGGTGAATTATCTGGATTTCAGTCGATCTAATAGGTGTGCAGGGACCTCTATTGCTTTTGTTTCTGCTTTTCTTTGATTACTAATAAGTATGAGTACCTCTTTATATGCTTGCTGGATTTTTTTCTTCTTCTGTAGTTACCTGTTCATATTTTCTCTCTCTCTCTCCTCCTTCCTTCCTTCTTCTTTTCCCTCTCTCCCCATCCCCCTCCCTCTCCTTCTCTCTCTTCTTTCTCCTTCTCCTTCCTTCCTCCTTCTCTCCACTCCTCTCCTCTTTTCTTCTCTTCCTCTCTCTCTTTCTCTCCCCTCCTTCCTCCCTTCCTCCCTCCCTCCCTCCCTCCCTCCTGCCCTTTCTCCTTTCTGTTTTTCACAGGATCTTGCTCTGTCACCTATGCGAGTGTAATGTTGTGATCATAGCTCACTGCAGCCTCAAACTCCTGGACTCAAGCAAACTTCCTGCCTCAGCCTCTCTAGTAGCTGGGACTACAGGCACACCACCACATCCAGCTATTTTAAAAAAAATTTAGTAGGAGTCTCACTCTGTCACCCAGGCTGGAATGCAGTGGCACTCTCATGGCTTACCACAGCCTCTACCTCCTGGGCTCAGGCAATCCTTCTACCGTAGCCTCCCAAGTGGCTGGGACTACAGTCATGTACCACCATGCCCAGCTAGTTTTTTTGATTTTTTTTTTTTTGTAGGAACGAGGTTTGACTTTCTTATCCAGGCTGGTCTCAAACTCCTTGTCTCAAGCGGTCCTCCTGTCTTGGTTTCCTAAAGTGCTGGAATTACAGGTGTGAGCCACTGTGCCTGGCCCTTGGCCAGTGTTTCTATTGGGATTCTGTGTTTTCCTTTTTGATTTGCAGGAGCTCCTTGTATGTTATGGATGTTACCCATAGTTGTTTTGAGAAGGTTAGATTTATGGGTGGCCTTTGAGGTAATCTAGTTCAACTACCTCATTTTACAGCTGAGGATACTGAGACCCAACAACGAAGTGACTTTTTCAGATCACACACTGTGGAAAAGCCGATACTCGAAATCAGCATGTTTTCACCATATCATATGACGTGCAGGAGGTGGGCAGGAGCTGTAGGGCACTGCTGGTTCCCGTCGTCTGCATGTCTTTGTCAGCAGAAAGGCCACTTAACTGGGCCTGTTGGCCAAGACTGGCTCTGGACCTAAGAGGTCCTTGCCATCCATGATGTTCTGAGTTTAATGACTATTTTCTGCTCCCATTTACATTGCCACTTATTTCAGGACTTTATCCTCTTACTCGCCCAGTGTTTCTCAAGTGTTATTGTGTTTGAAGTTCACCTAGAGAACTTATTAAAATGCAGATTACTGCCCCACCCCCCCCTGAGGATCTGGAGGACTGAGATCCTTAGGACCTCGGTGCAGGTGGCCTGCGGGCCTTATTTGAAGACACGGAGCACCAACAGCTTCATCAACCGCCAGACTGACCTCCTGTCTCCATCCTCAAGTCGCCTCCAATTGTCTTCCTGGCTGCCAAGCACAGCCACACTTCTGCCGCCCCCTCACTCTCTGTTGTACCTTCAGGCTCACATCATTTTCTGCCGTTTGACATGCTCCTTCCTTATGTGAAATCCTATGCTTTTTCAAGTCCCAGGTCAAGCATGGTGTCCCCTAGAAAGCCCTCACTGGTTTTCCTGAGAATCAAGCTGAGGGGATATTATGACTGGAGGGCGATGGCTGGTGGTGTGAGCATGTCGCCCATCGCCATCATGATGGACACTCCTCTGTACAAGGCGCTTAGAGACACCTCTTGGAGGAAGGCAGAGACACTTTAGACTAGGGTGTCTTTCCCTTTTTTAAAAAATAATTTCTATCAAATACACATGCATATACTTTTTGTTTTTTGAGTTGGAGTCTCACTTGGTCACCCAGACTGGAGTGCAGTGGCCGCTTCTGGCCACCGCAGCCTCTACCTGCTGGGCTCTGGCGATCCTTCCACCTCAGCCTTCCAAGTAGCTGGAACTACAGATGCACGCTACCACACCCGGCTCATTTTTTATTTATTGTAGAGATGAGGTCTCGCCAAGTTGCCCAGGCGGGTCTCGAACCTGCAGGCTCAGGCAATCCACTCACCTCAGCCTCCCAAAGGTGCGGGATTACAGGCTGAGTCACCGAGCCCGGCTGCACGTACGTTTATTTAAAGAGCAGTTATTGGCCAGGCACTGTGGCTCAAGCCTGTAATCCCAGCACTTGAGGAAGCTGAGGCAAGAGGATCACCTGAACTCAGGGGTTCGAGACCCGCCTGGGCAACTTGGTGAGATCTGGTCTTTACAATACATCAAAAAATTACCTGGGCATGGTAGCATACACCTGGAGTTCCAGCTACTCGGAAGGCTGAGGCGGAAGGATCACCGGAGCCCAGCAGGTCGACACTGGGCTGGCCGGGAGCGTGCATGACACTACACTCCAGCCTGGGCGACGGAGTGAAACTCTGACTCAAAAATAAACAAATAAAGAACAGCCGTTGTACAGCATTGGCTATGAAAGTGGCAGGCTTCCATGCTTCGTCTCCATGTTTTTCCCTCTCCAGAGGTAAGCACTTGAGAGTCTTTTGACTGATTCTTTTGTTGTCTCTAACAACTGTGCCGCTGTTACTCTATTTCCGTCTTTCCGCGCCAGGCCCAGTTTGTCGACTTCCCACTGAGGGGATGAGGGCTCAACTTTCTGCCCCTCCCATGCCTCCCACGCCTGCCCCTTTCCCAGTCCCCAGATTTCATTGCTCGCCCAGTTTTTGCACCCCTCGTGCCACCTGGTGGTTCCCTCTGCCTCAGGGACTGGTGCTACCAGCTACCTGGCTGTCCAAATCAGAAGTGTGAGCACCCTTCCTAACTCCTTCCGCTTTTTCTTAATCCTCCCTCCATCCATCTCCCCTCTCCAACCAGTTACTCTGGAATTCTGCCAACTCTGCCTCTGACACACCCTCTTTAAGTCACCCGGTTCTCTTTGGCATTGGTCTGTCCCCCTCAGCTCCCCCCTAGAATACTGCAATACTGCTCACCTCCCAGCTTCCTGTCATGCCACCTTCCGGTCTCTTCTTCACCTTACAGCCACAGTGAGCTTTCTTTTTATTTTACTTTAATTTTATTTTTTGGAGTGAGCTTTCTAAAACACAAATTCACTCGACCCTGGAATTCGCACGCTTAAAACTCTTGAGTGTGTTTCAAGAGAATGTTCCAGTGTCTCATCCTGCTGGGGGAGACAATATTTTCTTTCCTGTAACTTTTTGTCCTTCTGGCTCTCAGACTACACTTCCTTGCAGTAAGGTTGGGATCCTGTGAAGTGTGAGCGGAGGTGACACGTGTTACTGTGGCCCTGGCAGTTGAGGACTGTGTGTCTCCTGCATCTCTCTTCTGGGGTGGGCCGGCCTCCGTGGCCATGTTCTGGGTCCTGGAGCTACAGGGTGGAGGAGGGCTGCCCTTCCCATGCTGAACTCTCCACAAGGAAGTCTCTGCCATGAGAAGGTAGTGAGATTGGGGTCTGTGTGTGCTAGAGCAAAGCTGATCATCTGTCACAGCCCTGACCAACAGGAGGAAAATACGGGCCCTTCAGGTCTGGCCTTGCTTCTCTCCCTAACGTTCTCTTCCCTTCCTTCCCTTAAACTCTATATTCTACCTTTAATGACATGCCAGGCTCTTCCCCACTTCTGGGGCTTTGCATGTGTAGCTCTTGTTGTTTAGAATGGCTTTTTGTCACCCATCTCCTCTTTACCACTTTGCCTGTTGGATCCCAATTCAACTTTCAAGCCTCAGCTTAGATGACTCTTCCTCCAAGAAGACCTCCAAGACTCCTTCTGCCTCCTGGGTGAGAGTCCCTCCTTTGGGTCCCCTTAGAACACTGCGCCTATCTGTTATTTACCACTCTGTCTTGAAATTGCCTGTTTCCTTGTGTCTCCACCAAACTGACCCAGAAGCTCCCTGAGCACTGGAACTTTGCCCTGGTCACTGTAATCTTCTCAGGGCTAGTCAGGGTAGGTGCTCAGTCAATTTTTTGGAGTGGGTTATTGTGGGACAATTGCAGGACAATCTTAGGGGAGAAATGACCAGGAAAAGCTGCAGTTCAGATACTTTGGTTGAAACTTTCTTGGTAGTTTAAATTCCTGAGAGATAGTATTGATCTGTGGTTTGGAGAAAACTGTCTATAGGCAGACAGAGCTGGTTTGACTTCTGGCCTTTATAGCTGTGTAATGTTTAGCAAGTTACCTAGCCTCTTAAGCCTCCATTTCAGGAAATAACATAGGGTCATGACAATTCAATGAGCTATGTGTGTGTGCGTGTGTGTGTGTGTGTGTACATGTGTGTGTGTGTGTGTGTGTGTACATACACATGTATGCACTTAAAACAATGCTTGGCATACAGAAGTGTCCAATAAATATTAGAAATGCAATTAAAAATAAATATCCTAAATACAAATATGGTATCCTGAATTGGATTCTGGAATAGAAAAAAAGGGCACTGGGGAAACACTAGTGAAATACAAATAAAGTCTGGAGTTTTGTTAATAGTAGTATTCCAGACTGGGTACAGTGGTTCATGCCTGTAGTCCCAGCACTTTGGGAGGTTGAGGTGGGAGGATTGCTTGAACCCAGGAGTTTGAGACCTGCCTGGGCAACATAGTGAGACCTCGTCTCTATAAAAAAATACAAAAATTTGCTGGATGTACTGGCATGCACCTATATTCCCAGCTACTCAGGAGGCTAAAACAGAAGGATCGCTTGAGCCTAGTAGGTAGGGACTATGGTGAGCCATGATTATGCCATGGCATTGCAGCCTGAGTGACAAAGTAAGACCCTGTCTCAAAAAGCAAAAGTGGTATTCCAACATAAGTTTCTTAGCTTTGATAAATGTACCACTGTAATATAAGATAATCTTAGGGGAAACTGGGTGAGGGTATGTGGGAACTCTCTGTGCTATCTTCATAACTTTTCAGTAAGTCCAAAATTATTCCATAATAAAAATTTATTAAAATAGATGCTTCTTATAATAGATTCTCATTGTATTCCCACAATATCCCGATATGGTATAAGTATTTTAATGATTGCCATTTACAGATGAAGAAACTGAGCATACAGAAGTTAAATAACTTGCCCATGGTTACTCTTAGTTCAGATGACAAAGTTGGAATGATCGGTCAGTTGGGATTTAATGGTAAATAATAATAAACATCTATTCTGTGCAAGGCACCACCCTTTATGTTGTGTCAACAGAGAGTATTGAAGGCAGGTGGTGTCTGCCCTCAAGGTCATTATAAGTAGGAAGCCCAAGCTCACACAGTGCGAAGTGCTGAGCTGGGGCTAGAAGCCCCCTCCTGATGCAGGATCCACGCTCTCAACCCTCACACCAAACAACTGGGAGCCGGTGGTGATTAGAGTCATGTGCCATTCACCATGCAAGGACCCAGGTAAAAATTCGTGTGACTGGGGGGTTTGGGGACTGCGAGCTTCATGGGCGGGAGCTTTCATCCTGGTCTCGAACATGAGCATGTGGTCTGGTTAGAGAACAAAGGAGAAACTGGAAGGGGCGTGGGGTCCTGGGCTGAGCCTCCCCTCTCTCCTCTCCTGTTCCCTCCCTTGAGCCAGTCCTGAGCATGGGACCATGCATGTGAACACTTGGTTATTCTGTTTAGGATTTCAGGGAAAACAGCTCACAGTGCACGGCATGTGGCTTCATCAGGCAGTCTGGGGCTCAGCCATGGCTCCCTTCTTGCCAACTGTGTGGTCTTGAGCTGGTCACTTCAACTCTTCAAGCCTCAGGAGCATGAGGATATCAATGACTACCTGACCTGGTTGCTGTGTGCAATAACCTAGTGGGAAAAAATGTAGCTAAATCTAGGCACTATGCTGGGCACCTGGAAAGGGCTCACTCCTTGGTTTTGTCTAAGGTTTACATGAATAACCCTTGCTCATGTTGCTGAGTATTTATATTTCATGAAAAGGTAACAACGTGGACCTTGGAGGCTGTGCTACTTACCAGCTGGCTGACCTCAGGCAGTTGTTTAACCTGTCCAGGCCTCACATTTCCACTGTATAATAATATCAACAACATTATAGTTTTGTTGTGATGATGAGATTGCGTATAAAGATGGCTCGCAGATAGTCCATTCACGTCAGTTATCATTGTGTCTTGTGTTTTTCTCCATTTGATTTCTATTAATCTTGACTGCTCCCCATACTGTTTACTCTTTAAGGGAGACCTTAAATCTTGTATTTCTCATAGCCCTCCCTCCAGCACTTAGTTTGGAGACAGAGTAGGTGCTCACTAAACACAAGTTGACTTGCATTTGGGGTGGGCTTCTTCAGTATTTAGATGCATCTCACAACTTTTCTAGGCTTTGTTCTATCCCATCCTGCTGAGCTCAAGGAGTTGTCCTTGGGCTGGTGAAGTGGGAAGGGACCAACCTGTGAAATGGCCATTAAACATTTTATTTATTTTACTAGTAGGCTTCAATCTGTAGGCCAGCTCTAAGGTGGCTGGATGGGGAAGGCAAGAGAGAAGGCAGGGAACCTGAAAGGAGGCACATAGGATTCTGGTCTCTGGCCACTAAATAAGCTGAGGGAAGTCTTGGCCCGAATTACCCTTGGTTTGAAAAATTCGCCTGCTGACTTCCACCCTGTGCCCGGCCTCATCCTCAGCCTCGTCTTCGCTGGACTTGCGGCGGGCATTCTGGTAGAGCACAGCACACACCCCTGTGAGCCAGGCAGCCACAGTCCCTGCGGCGAAGATGCAGAAGCCGATGAGCAGCAGGATGACATAGTCTCGGAGGTCCAGGTGCGTGATGCACATGTATCGGAGGGGGTTCCCCACCCGGGTGATGGGCCACCCTGTCAGCTCGGTGGGCTCCACACACGTGGCATTTAGATCATCTACGGAGAAAAACACAGGCAGGGAGCTGAAATGGCGTTACTCCCTGGGTCCTAAGGCCAAGGGGACCTGGGGGGGGGTCTGTCTGGACCCTTGTTGCTCAGAGTGCCATCTCAGGGCTAGCAACAATGGCCTCACCTGGACCCTGTTAGAAATGCAGAATCTGGGCCCCACCCTGGCCCCCTGAATCAGAATCTGCATCTCAACAAGATCTTCAAGGGATCTACCTTGTCCCCAGGCTTTGCTGCATTCAGCTTGTAAAATGAGCTTTACTTTTTCTTTTTTTTTGGAGACGGGGCTTGCTATGTTGCCCAGGCTGGTCTCAAACTCTTGGGCTCAGGTGATTCCCCCCACCTCAGCCTCCTAAGTTGGTGGAAATATAGACGTGAGCCACTATGTCCTCAAGGAAGGAGGGACCACAGTAGGGGCTGGGGGGCTGGAAACATAGGCAGGGTTGCCAGGGAGTGTAGACATTCCCAGACCTCTACCAGTGTTCACCATCTCCCTTTCTCCTGCCCCTTTTCTCAGTACCATCTTTCCCCTTCACCTTGTCGCTTTCTCTTTACAGTGCCTGAGTCCAGCCAGGGACCACTACCATCCAAGAGCATCATGACCCACTTGGCTCAACTTGGGGAGGAGGGCAGGATTCCCTGAAAATGTCTACTGTACTCCCCGCTTTCCCCTAGAAGACAGTAGAGCTTGGAGTAAAGATAACCAGGAGGGGCAGCATTTCTGCCTCTTGAGGCGATGTTGGTGGTCACTGGCTGACCCCGGGGACATGTTGGAATCTTCAGTCCCTTGTAGCAGCTGACCCAGCACCTGGGTTACTTCTCTGAGCACTCCCCCATATCTGGCACCATGGACTTGAGTACACAACAGAAAGAAAAGTGGGCCCTGGAGCTAGACACGCTGGAGTCTCATCCAGATTCTGTCATTTGCTAATTTTGTAACCTGCGGCAGGGTACCTGATCCTCTGTCTGAATCCATTTCCTTATCTGATCAGTGCAAAGAATAATGCCCTTAGGGCAATTGAGAGAACTAGAACAGGTGAGAGGCAGGGTGTTGTGTCCTGAGCACAGCATTCTCAGAGCTCCAGCCCTGGACTTGCATTTTTCTAACTCTGTAAACTCCACTGTGTTGACACTGAGGTGTCCAAGTGGGAGACCCAGGGGAGCACACCCAGCTCACATTGAATCAACCAGCTCCAGCTCATGCTGAGTCCAGGGCTGAGAAAACCACAATCAAAGTCATAATTGCAGAGAGTATGGTAAGTCCCCTACATACAAACCTTCAACAACTTTAAAGATGCACACCTGTGTTTTTAAAGTATTATTTCTCTTCACCACGTGTCAGTATAGCCTGTTAAATACATACAGTACTGGTCAGTACTGGATCACACCTGTAATCCCAGCAATTTGGGAGGCAGAAGTGAGAGAATTGTCTGAACCCAGGAGTCTGAGACCAGTCTGGGCAATTTGGCAAGACCTTTTCTCTACAATAATTAAAAATACATCAGCCGGGCATGGTAGCACGTGCCTGTAGTCCCAACTACTTGGAAGACTGAGGTGGAAGGATCGCCTGAGCCTAGCAGGTTGAGGCTGCAGTGGCCATGAGCTTGACTGCTTTCCAGTCTGGGTGACAGAGTGAGATTCTGTCTTAAAAAAAAAGAAAGAAATACATACTGTACTACATGGCTGCTTGTGTTAGTTGGGTACCTAGGCTAACTTTGTTGGATTTAAAACAAATTAGACTTACAAACCTGCTCTTGGAATGGAACTCGCTCATATGACTTGCAAATGTTACCTCATTTAATTCTCATAGCGACCTCGATGTACATAATATTATTATTCTTTTACCAGTAAGGAATCTGAGAGGCAGGAGGTTTCATAACTTGAAGGTGCAAGATAACATGCAGGATTGAGGTGGGAGACAGAAGACAGAAAACCAGGACTGAGCTGTCTAGCTTGTTTTGCAGAAGCAGGAGACACAAACAGGGGTCGTTAGGGAGAGAAACTTTCTGTAAGCCTCAGGGCAGGAACCACCTGACTATGTATCCCAGAACGTCAGGGAAATCAGGGGCAGTCAGGGAATTCTTAATGGGAGCTAGGAGCCATGTCAGAGGGAAGAATCCAGATGTAAGTTGACGGGAGGAGGCAGCTGGGTTTGGGTGGCGAGCAGGACCCTCACCCACACCTAGCTTCTGTGTCAACACATGTACAGCGAGGTCCTTTTGTTAAGTTCAGGAGGATGGCAGAAGCGTGTCATGTTGTCTAGAGCTCTCAGAGAAAGCTGTAGACACGGGAGGAGGCCAGTGCAGGGATGCGTCCCAGTCACTGTTTGCAATGATGACAGAGGAAGGAGAGGAAGAAGCTTCTCTCTAGACTGAGTGTGGGACCGTGGCCCTCAGGATGACCCTGGCCCACCAAGGGCTCTCAGGTAGAGGGAAAGGGTTGGGGATGTGAAGGGGCAGGGACAGACCTCTTTCCAGGCAGTCTGGCTCGAGGACTCTTGGGGCCTTGCCCAAGAGGCCTAACTAAGCGTGGGACTTTGGAGGAGCACGGGAGGCTCCTGGGCCTCTATAAAGAGAGGGTCCAGGTCACCTGCTGGAGACACAAGAATGTACGTAGAAAGATGTATTTGAGAAAGGAAAATGGGATTCTGAGGGTCTGGGGTATGTCTAGAAGGGATTTACTTCATTCTATTTTTTAAAAGATTGGGCTTTCAAATAATGCTTGGGTGGTAGGGATGAGACTAAACACATATACACATTTCCCATTATGGAGCATTAGCCTTGAAAGGAGCAGTTTGGCAGTTATTTTAATGCATTGTCAGGCTGCCGGTAAGTGAGGAGTGTGGGAGGCTGTGCTGGGAGAGAGGCCTGGGTTTTTCTACACTTGAAAAACTTTCTCCCCTCTAGGCCCTGTCACTGCCCAGGTCTCGGCTTTCCTCTCCCAAGCTCCCTTTCTCTGTGGTTCCCATGTTTCCCAGCTCTGGTCCATTTCTCAAATCCTGCTGGGTCACCTTTGCCAAATACCACTCTTCCCAGGCACACCCAGGGGTCTCAGAATCCCTCTCGGACCCTGCTAGGCCTGCAGAATAACATCCAGAACCCCTGACCTTGCATTCAAAGCCTTTCCACCTGACTTCTTAGCACTGTCAGTAACCCACCTTTACTCCAGTCAAACGAAATGACACACCACTCCTGGGGATATCTCACCCTCGCTCTCGGCTGTGGCTTACTTTGGGATACTGCCTGGGCTTCTGACATCAAATACCTGAGCCCCCAGGTTTTGCTTGACCATGTTCTTCCCCTTCCCCAAGCTCTAACTGAAATGCATCTGCTCCAAGGAGAACTTCCCAGCCACCTCATCCTTGTAGCTCAGAGGACACATGTTTGTTTGAGTCTTGACTTCATTCCTGGCGTGTCCTTGTATGTTTCTTAAATGCACCTATCACATTCTTCCTTGAGCGATGGCTATTGCCTACATGTCTTATCTCCAATATCAGATGGACTTTTCACTTTTGAAGGAATATACTGGGTCTGATCATTATTGTTCTTGTTAACAAGAGTTATCTATCACACATTGACTGAATTGCATGATTTGTAAATGTCTGGGGATTTCCTAGTAATAGTTTTTACTATTGGCTTCTAGTTTAATTCTACTGTGGCCAGAAACACTCTGTATTTTCAATCCTTTAAAATTTCTCGAGCATTTGCTAAATGGCTGGACATAAGGTCAATTTTAGTAAATTTTCCACGTGATCTGAAAAAAATATACAGCAGTTCCTCCAAGTTATTTCATTCTATTACAATATTAATGAGAAAAACAAAATCAAACAAACAAAAAACCCCCAAAAAGCAAAACCCTTCCCAGCCAGGGGCACTGTCTTTGTGGAGTTTGCAAGTTCTCCCCGTGTCTGTGTGGGTTTTCTCTGGGTACTCTGGTTTCCTCCCACATCCCAAAGATGTGCATGTTAGGTGAATTGGCATGTCTACACGGTCCTAGTCTGGGTAATGTGAGTGTGAGTGTGTGTGTGAGCGGTCTTACTATGGGATGTTGTCCTGGCCAGGGCTGGTTCCTGCCTTGTGCCCTGAGCTGCTGAGATAGGTTCAAACACCCATGACTCTAAACTGAAATAATTGGGTAGTTATCTTACTTGTTTGTATGAATCTTTTAGTGTCTGTAGAGCTCACTCTTACTTCAGTGTTTAATATCAGAAGTGTTTTGGGTCTTTATTTAGAAGTTTGGTGACGTTTTTATGAATAGAAATCTGCTATAGGAACTCAACTCTATCAATTAGCCTGTGATAACATTGGTTTTGCTATACGTTGTTTTGTTTAAAGTCACAGTTTCCAAGATCCTATTAACATCATTAAGTGAGGACTTAATGTAGTCTTTGTGAGTACATTGTTCTATGTATGCCAATTAGGTTGTTGTGGTATACAGATCTATGCCCTTATTGACTTTTTATCTGTAAACATCTATTGAAAATTGCCAGTTTTTACCATGCTTCTGTCTACTCCATGTAGTTTTTATTTTCTATTTCCCTCCCTCCTTCCCTTATTCTTCCCTCTCTCCCTCCTCCCTTCCTCCCTCCTTCCCTCCCTCCCTCCCTTCTTCCTTCCTTCCCTCCCTCCTTCCTTCCTCCCTCCCTCCCTTCCTCCATTTAAAGACAGGGTCTTGTTCTGTTGCCCAGGCTGGAATGATGATAGCTCACTGCAGCCTCCAACTCCTGGCCTCAAGTGATGACCTACCTTCCTTCCTTCCTTCCTTCCTTCCTTCCTTCCTTCCTTCCTTCCTTCCTTCCTTCCTTCCTTCTTTCCTTTTCTTTCTTGAGGCGGGGTCTGTTCTGTCATCTAGGCAGCAGTGCAGTGGCATGATCACAGCTCACTGCAGCCTCAAACTGGGCTCAAGCCATCCTCCTGCCTCAGCCTCCCAAGAAGCTAAAACTACTGAGACATCACCACACCTGGCTAATTTTAATTTTGTAGTGATAGGGTCTTGCTATGTTGCCCAGGTTCATCTCAAACTCCTGACTTCAAGCAATTTTCCCTCCTGTCTTGGCCTCCCAAAATGCTGGGATTATAGGCCTGAGCCACTGTCCTGGCCTACTCTCTATAGCTCCGTCAGGTTTTGCTTTACAAATTTTAAAGCTATGTTATTAGACATATATAAAATTATAACTGTTATATCCTCTTGGCAGATTTACCCTCCTACCATTGAGCAAAGCTTCTTCCAGTCTACTTTGCTTGACATTAGTAGTGCTGTACTGAATATCTTTTAGTTAGTGTTTGCATTATGTATTTTTCCATCCTTTCCATTACTCTATGTTCCTATATTTAAGTTATATTTTTGTGAGAAGCGTGTAACTAGGTTTTGATTTTCACCAAACTAGCAAACTTTGTATTTTAGTAAGCCTGTTGACACTTAATGTAACTGCTGATCTATTTGATTCACGTCTAGTATCTTACTATTTGTTTTCCATTTGCCCTACTTATTTCGTGTCCCTTATCCTTTTTCGTCTTTTTAAAAAAAATCTTTTCACTTCCTTTTTTTTTTTGAGTCAGGGTCTCATTCTGTCACCCAGGCTGGAGGGTAGTAGCATGATCACAGCTTACTGCAGCTTTGACCTTTTGGGCTCAAGCGATTCTTCCACCTCAGTCCCAAGAGCAGCTGGGACTATAGAGTAGCTGGGACTCCAACCTTTTCTTTAGCTTGTTAATCACATATTCTTCTCCTATTCTAGCATGATGACTTTAGAGATTTTATACCCATCTGCTGATCCTAGAGTGCCTGATATGTGCTAGGCACTAGATGTACAAAATTAAGTTCTAAGCTTACTGTTGACCATCCCGCAGGGCAGTTTAATTATTCCCATGATATGGAATGAATAAACTATACATGAATTACATCAAGTCATCCGTCTGTGGCTTTTCTTTCTCTTTTTGTTTGTAAAGACAGAGTCTCACTTTATTGTCCAGGCTAGTCTTGAACTCCTGGCTTCAAGCGATATTCCCACCTCGGCCGCCCAACGTGCTGGGATTACAGGCATGAGACACTGCACCCGGCCCTCTCTGGCTTTATTGATTTCCTTGCCTTTCCATTGTACATGCTATGCACTGCACAACTCCAAGAGGCTCCATTCATATTACAGACAGGTTACTCAGCGCCAAGCCAGTCCTTCCCTCAACCCCACTCCAGAGTGGGCCTGGAGCATTTTCCCCAGTTAAAGCTCACAGGTAAAATTACAGATGTCATTAATGTTTAACTTCTTCTTGCAAATAGTTCCTAAAGAAACATACACCACCACTTTATTTCTGTTCACAGTATGTTGCTCACAAGCAGAAAACCTGTCTGCCAGAATCCCCTACATGGAGGAACTCTGGTTTCTGAGCTCGGAACCACAGCTGTGACTGTGGGAACCCAGGAGGCCTTTCTTTCAGAAAATAGTCTTTAATTATCTGGTTATGAGGGTAACCGCTTCTTTTCTTGGCCTGCAGAGGGACCCCACTTCCCCAGGAGTCGGCTGCAGTGCCCAGGGGCTTGGTGCCCCAAAGGAGCCAGGCCCCATATAGGATGCCCTGAGCCCTGTGGCAGCGCTTGCCTAGGGGCCCTCTGGGCAGGGCGGAGGGACAAGCAGTGGCAGTGGAGGGCGAGAGGGTGGGATTTGAAGACCCCCCCTCTATTAAGCTGCATATACCTCTTGGCGAGGGAACACATTTCTGTCAACTTAGGCACTTTTTCAAGCTCTTTGTCAACGTCTACCCTGAACCCACAGAAAAGCCTGATTTCCCCCATTTCTCCTGATTAGATCCTAGCTCACCCAAATGCCATTGGATGTATGGGCTTTGTCTTCCTTTTCCTTCTTTCTCCAGCTAAATAATGTATTTGTCAAGCAAAGTAGCTTTGTCACCTGTTCATTTGTCTGCCTCCACCCATAAATTACAAATGCTACGAGGGTGTGGATATTGTCAGTTTCATTCACTGTTGCCTCCCCCCAACATCTGTAAGGAGCCTAACACATACAGTTAGCATCAGGGTGTGTTTGCTGAATGAATAAGTGTTATTTGTTATCACTGCCCTTTGGAGTCATTGCTGTTGACATAACGCTCAGCTGGAGGAGAGGGAGACTGGGTGGTAGGATACTGTGGAGTGAGGGTGGGGGAGATCAGCCCACCTCTGACCCTTCGGGCTCCTCTCCCCTGGGTGAATACCAATCCCTGCCTACCCTGTGAGAGTCTGGGGAGGATTCAGTGAGCTAAGGGCTGTGAAGCCCCTGAGGAGGCAGGACCAGGTGGAGGAGTAAGCCCTGAATTGGGATGGTCACCTGCTCTGTTCTCTGAGACCGCAGGGAAGGAAAAAGGGTAAGAGCATGAGGGTGGAGATACTGCAGGTGTGACGTCAGAAGATCATTATTATTATTATCCCCCCATTAGTGTTTGATACTTTTTTCACCTTTGTATCCCTAGTGCCTGGCACATAGCAGGTGCTCAATAAATTTTGGATGAATACATGAAAGAATGCAGTGGGTTAGTCTTAAATGCTCATATCTTTGGCCTGCTGTGTAGTACAGGAGCCGCAGCTGGAATTTAAAGGATCACTGTTCTATCCTGCTGTACTATGGGTGGACCAGAGGAGATGATTCCCTAGAGGGGAACCCAGATTGGGCAGTGTAGCAGCCCCAGAGCATCAAAGTCAATTGACCAGCAAGGCCCTTCCTCAGAGCCCATGGGCATTTCAAGGCCTGGCAAGGACTTCTATTTCTGCCTATTTAGAGCTCTATTTTCTCATCATCCAGCTGCCTTCCCATGATGGCATAAACCAGGGTTCAGCAAACTATAACCCATGGGCCAAATCTAGCCTGCTACCTGTTTTTGTAAATAAAGTTTTATTGGAACACTACTTCACCCATCCTTTTACATATTTTCTGATGTTACCTTCATGCTAATGACAGAATCAAGTATTTGCAACAGAGACCCACAAAGCCTAGACTATTTCCTACTGACCTTTTACAGGAAGCATGTGTTGACTCCTGTCTGTAACCATTCCTGGCATCTTAAAACCTTAAGGATTTGCATGATTTGAGCTATGCTAAGTACAGTTTTTGTCTGGTATTCACAATTTTTTCCCCTTGGACAGAACAGCCCATGGTTTTTTGAAGATTACGATTCATAGACTCATGAAACATGTGAAAGAGACCTTGAGTTCAGCAGGTTCAACCTGACTATTCCTGTGCTTCAAAGGTGTTTTTGGTTACAGGGCTGATCTTGTAAAGAACTGGTTGCATATGGGCATGATTTAGAGGCAGAAATGCCCCTTTCCCTCATACTTTCTTCTCAAGGGCCTCGTCAGTACCCAGAATTCTGTCAGCGGGAGACAAAACCTTTCAATAAAACAAGATTTAAAGTGTAAAGTCTTCTGAAAAAGGAGCAAATGGTGTGATTTCCTACCCAGGGGTGGCCATTGCTTTTAGTTTTGATGAGGTGAGGGGAACCAGCGGCATGATGGGCTGGGGGTGGTTTTAGGAACTAAAGGCAGCCTCTAATTTCTTCTGTTTGCCCTAAAGCTGGTCCTGCTTAATAACTACCTATCTGCTCAGAAAGATTCAGACAGTGGGCATTTGTCTGCATGGATAACAAACCATTTGTAAAATCTCAGCAGAGACACACCACCATTCCCCAGACATCCAGGAAGAAACATGGGAGTCCTCTCGGCTTCCTTTCACACCCCACGTTCAAGCCAAAAGCAAGCCCTGTGAGTACTACCTTCCAAAGTGTCTCAGTTCTTACCTCTTCTCAGCATCTGGACCACGACCCCGGCTGGCCGCTGCCCCTCTTGCCTGAACTGTGTTAGCTTCTGTACATGTGTCCTCACTTTTCTCTATAATCTCTTTTCCATGTAGCAGTGGGAACAATCTGTGATCATAGATCATGCCATGTCCTTGTGCAAAACCCTTCTATGACTTCCCTTCAAACACAGAATAAAATCAAAAGCTCCCCACGACCCCTGGCCCGATGTGATCCGGGCTCTGATTTTCTACCTCATTTCCTTCTTCTTTTCCTTCACTTTGCTCCAGGCATCCGCACCTTCTGGTACGACAAGCGCCTTCCACCCCAGGGCCTTTGCATGTTCTCTTTTCTGTCTGGAAAGACCCTCTACCTCCAAGTCATAGTTCCATGGCTTGTCTCTTGTTTTATTCACTTCTCTGCTCAAAAGACACCTTCTTAGGCCCACCCGGCCAAAGGATCTGCCTTCTTCTTGGTCTCAGGTGCACTTTTCCCCTCCTCTCTTCTTTTCTTCTTTAGTACTTGTTGTTACTTGACATTATGCTATGTATTTGTTTATTTCCTGTCTTCCTCTCTTACTAGAATGTAAGTTCCATGAGAGTGTATCTGTTTCCATTCATAGCGGTATACCCAATGCCTGACCACAGCCCAGGCATCTCATCAGTGCTCAGTAACTGTCAGTGAATGAATACTCTCAGGTGCCAGGCTGGGCTCCGGCCCCTCTGTCAATGTCGTGTAGGGATGACAGTGCCTGGACATCACCTCAGCCAAACTCTGTGAAAGCTTCCTGGCTGCTAGAA
Organism: Carlito syrichta; assembly: GCF_000164805.1. Taxonomy (NCBI): domain Eukaryota; kingdom Metazoa; phylum Chordata; class Mammalia; order Primates; family Tarsiidae; genus Carlito; species Carlito syrichta. Next base: position 495,473 of record NW_007258208.1, on the reverse strand, counting down.
GAATACATTTGGCTGAGCACAGTGGCTCACACCTGTAATCCCAGTACTTTGGAAGGCCAAGGCAGGAGAATTGCTTGAGCCCAGGAATTTGAGACCAGCTTAGGCAACACAGTGAGATCTCTGTTTACAAAAACATTTTAAAAATTAGCCAGGTGTGGTGATATGTGCCTGTATTCCCAGCTACCAGGGATGCTGAGTTGAGAGGATCACTTGAGCCCAGGAGGTCAAGGCTGCAGTGAGTTGTGATCATGTCACTGCACTCCAACCTGGGCAGCAGAGCAAGACCCTGTCTGAAAAAAAAAAAGGAAGAATACATTGAAAATGACAGGGGTTTGTGTAACATGACTGTTATTCCAGTCTTAGCTATGTTTCAACTGGATGTATCAGATATATTAGTTGTTGTTTTACTTGGGTTGAGAGCAAAGCCAAGTCCGCACTGGGTAATGAAAAAACTATCATTGTAGGCTGGGCATGGTGGCTCATGCTTGTAATCCCAGCACTCTGGGAGTCAGAGGCAGAAGGATTGCTTGTGCCCAAGAGTTTGAGACCAGCCAAGGCAACATAGTGAGACCTTGTCTCTACAAAAAAAAAAAAAAAAATTAGCCAGGCGTGGTGGTGTGTACCTGTAGTCTCAGCTACTTTACTCAAAAGGGTAAGGTGGAAGGATTGCCTGAACCCAGGAGTTTGAGGCTACAGCGAGCTATGATGGTTCCACTGCACTCCAACCTGGGTGACAGAGTGAGAACTTGTCTCAAAACAAAACAGCAACTATTATTGCATATGGGCCAGGCACCGGGTTAGGTGCTTTTTATATGATGTCATTTTGGAAGTTTTAACAATTCCATCCCTCAAGAGCCCCGGTGCCCCTGAGTTGAACTCCCTGTGGTTGGTACACCCCAGCAGAAGGGTGGCATCTGCTCACCCTCTTGTTCCTGTAAATCCACACTGCTCTAGCCCTCTCTGCATCTCACATGGCACTCAGAATCATCACTAGGCAATGGGTTCTTCATGTTCTTTCAGAATTGTAACAACAACGGTAACTCACATTAGTTGAACACTTGCAATGTGTAGTCCTAAAATCTTCCTATGGGTTATTTCATTTTATTTATTTATTATTTTTCCAAATTGCTGGGATTATAGGCATGAGCCACTGTGCTTGGCCTCGGATATTTCATCTGATTACCACAACTTGAGGAAATGGGGACTATTTTATCTGCATTTTGCAGATGAGAACCTGGATTGCATGGAGATTATTGTCCATAGTCAAGTTGTTGGCCAGTGACAGAGGAAGATGAACCAGGTGGTCTGGATCCAGAGCCCTCAGTATCGCCTGCTCCACTAAGAGGTGAGCATCTCAAGGACAGAAGGACATTTTGGAATCACCTTACTGGGTTGGTGTTATTGGGACATCATAGAAGACATGTGAAACTATGTACTTTATGCAATCATTTTTTTTCTTTGATCTCACAGAAAGAGAAATAGAGGTACTCAGGTGGGCCCCTCAGTGGCATTCATCTCCTATCATCATACTTCCTCATCTATGCTGAGTTTCCCTCGCCTCCTTCTCTGCAGTGTGGGAGGACAGAGCGGGTGCCCTCCCCTTCAGAGCCTTACCCTCCTCCATCTGGTTCTGAAGACTACCAGCTCCGGCCCTCGGGGGCTTCACTCCATCGGTCCCTCCTCCCCCTCCTGCATCTTTGCCCCTTCTCTGTGTGATCCCTTCCATCAGACGACAAACACAGGCTTGGATCTCTTTACTCCTGAAAACACCTTCCTTCTTTCCTTGCTTTTCCTCCAGCTAACACCCTATTCCTTCAGTCCACAGCCATGCTTTTGGGAAGAGTGGTTCACATGACTTTCTCTCCTCCTTCTCGTCTTTGATGTTCAGTCCACAGCCCACTGCTGTTCACTCGTACGGTGCCAGGGAACTGCCCAAGACGTCAGTTCTTGGTAGCTAGGTCCAATGAGCAGTTCTTGGTAGCTAGGTCCAATGAGCAGTCTTCAGTCCTTGTCTGACCTGCTCCCACTTGTTGGAACTCTTTGGCTTCTTTGCCTTTTTAGTTTCCTTTTTCTGACTGCTCTTGTCCAGTGTACTTCATGGGTGCTCTTCCTTATGTGATCTTTCCATACGTTACATTTTCCAAAGCTTCTGTGCTTGGCCCTTATCATCATCCTCCCATTCTAAACTCTTTTTCTTGACTGATTTCATCTTCTGTTTGGTTTTAATAATCACTAGGGAGCTGATGATCCCCAAATAGATGTGTATTCTGTGTTCTGTTCTCTACTCTGGACATCCCTATGCCTAGTGAACCACAGGGCCCTCCCTCTCAACAGGCTCGAGATGGGCCTCGGTTTCTCCCTGACTTTCTCACTGTCCTGCTCCAAAGGTGTCTGTCTCAGTGAAACCCCCACACGTGTCCAAGCCAAAGCCTTGGGAGCTTGGTGATTGTCTCCTTTCCTTTATTTTCCATTATCTCATTCATTTGCTCAAGAAATAGGAGCTGAGCAGTTTCTCTGTGTCAGGCCTGTGCTAGTTTCTAAAGATTCAGACATGCTTCTAGTTGATCAAGAAAGATAGATATTCAATTAATGCAAATTTATCAATTACTTAGAATTGTGCTAGATGTTATCAAAGGAGTACAAGGAAACATGAGAGGGTCTAGTTCATTGCCAAGTGCTGCCTTCTAAATGGTTCCTTCTGACCTGTCTACACCTTTCCATCCTCCCTGCTGCTATAGGCTGCTGTGCTCTCTGGCTTGGTTTTCTACGGAGCCTCCTTCCCAGGCCTCCTCCAGTTTGCCTGCCTTCCACATCTTCCTGGGATACATCACATGCTCCCCAGAAAACCATTCAAAGCCCTTCACAGCCTAGCCCCTGGCCTTCCTCCTAGCGGTATCCATTCTCTGCAGGATTACCTCCAGGGTGGAGCCCTGCACCTCTAAAGATGGGGAAACTGACCAGGCACTGTGGCTCATGCCTATAATCCCAGCATTCTGTGAGACTGAAGAGGGAGGACTGCTTGAACCCAGGAGTTCAAGACCAGCCTAGGTAACGTAGCAAGACCTCATCTCTACAAAAAAATTTAAAAATTAGCTGGGCATGGTGGTCCACACCAGTAGTCCCAGTCAATGCTCAGTTCAGGAGGCTGAGGCCGGAGGATTGCCTGAGCCCAGAGGGTCGGAGGCTATGGTGAACCGTGATCAAACCACTGCGCTCCAGCTTGCATGACAGAGTGAGACCCTGGCTCAAAATAAATAAATAAAAATTAAATTAACTTAAGTTAAAATAAAGATGAGGAAACTGAGATTGGCTGCTTTGACCAGCCTTACACTGCCTGAATGATGTCAGTGACTAGAGGGGCTAGGTGTAGAGATCTGGGTTTCTGAGCTTGGCAGAATCTTAGATCACCTACTCTCAGGGACCCCAGCTGGCTGTCAGAACCCCCCAGGGATCCTTCCTCAACCATATATGCTTGCCATTCTCGTCCCTTCTCAGATTTTCTGAATGATTTAGGATTCAGTTGCACCCCTTTCAGCTCCCTCATTGCCCCAGGAGGCTGTTCTTCCAGCTTCCTGCTGGGACAAGGCCAGGGAGTGTACCACAGGCAGGAAAGCCATGTTGGCAGAGCAGTTGGCAGCCTTGGAACAGCCTGAGTTCAGTCGTGCTCTTCTTTTTTGGCCTCTGGTCTTTATTTCAATTTCCCTGATGAAGGCGATGGGTTTGCATCGAGAGTGGAATGATGTGAGGACCTGAATTCATTCTGGAAGTCTAAGTTTTGGCACAGTCGTGGATGACTTTGTACTTGGTGGGTTGAAATGGGGCCATTGTCCTGTGACAGCAACCTTGAATACAGGATGATATAGCCGCCTAATGAAATGGAGATGTTCTCTGCTCAAAATGCCCTCGGAATGACTTGGTCCTGAAGCAGCACATGGCCCAGCCCATCTGCTCTCTGCAGATGTCCCTGAGTGGCTTTGACCACCCTCCTCTGTGGCATCCTTGCCCAAACTCCTCTTGGATGAGTGCATCTCACCACCGTGCTTGATTAGGGTGACCTAAGGTCTATAATTTAAGGGCTGACACTGAGGGACCTTCTGTTCTTACATTGCCCACTCCTGCCCCTGGCAGTCTGTCACTTTCTGAATTTTGTTTCTGGTTGTTCTCTGTCCAATTACAAATGCCCTTTGAGGGTGCTTTTCCAAGACGTTATTGGCCATTAATATCTCAGTGCAAATCAATCGGAGAAACCACTGAAGGTCCAGACCACAGGCTATTGCTCTAGGGTTTCTGAAAGGCAGCCTAAGGACCATCTGCAGGGGAGTTCACTGAGTCAGAACCTCAGGGCATGGGTCCTGGGATTCTTGTGCTCATTTGAGTTTGAGAACCGTCTGAGAAGGTAAGGCCTGGGAGGAAAGTCTGGGGCACCAAATCCCTTGGGGTGGAGGCTTGGTTCTAGTGGAGTTCAAAGTGCTTAAGACAGGACATGGGAGAGGAGTCAGAGGTTCTCAGTTTCTTAGTTTTGCTCTCTAACTCCTTGACAAGCCTCTCGTCACGAGGACTGCCTCCACCTCAGCACTTGCCCATCATGCACTTGCTTGCCAGGGACCACTGGGTGCTGCTGTCCTTTTGCATCAAGTGCATCTCACCTTTCCTTTTGGGTCCATGGACTAGCAGCTGGAAAGGGCCTTTGAGAGTATCTAATCCTACTCCCTTGTTTTAAAGATGAGAAAAGTGAGACTCAGAGAGGGAAAGTGACCTTCCTCAAATCACACAGCGGCATTGCCAGGACCAGTACAGGGCTTCCTGGCTTTCAACTCTATTTTCTGTCTCTTGTGTTTCTAGGTTGTCTTTTCTGTCTTTGTTTTTTAAAATTTAGTGAAGTGATGGGGGTCTCACTATGTTGCCCAGACTGGTCTTGAACTTTTGTCCTTAAGTGATCCTCTGCTTTGACCTTCCAAAGTGCTGGGATTACAGGTATGAGCCACTGTGCCCAGCCATAGATAGTGTTTTTTGTTTGTTTGTTTTGAGTCAGGGTCTCGCTCTGTTGCTCCAACTGGAATGCAATGGCATGATCACAATGATCATGACTCATGGTAGCCTCAACCTCCTGGGCTTAGACAATCCTTCTACCTCAGTCTCCTGAGTAGCTGGGACTACAGGCATGCGCCCAGCTAATTTTTTGATTTTTTTGGTAAAGGTTTTGCTATGTTGCTTGCCCAGGTTGGTCTTGAACTTCTGGGCTCAAGCAATTGGCCTGCCTCAACCTCCCAAAGTGCTGGAATTACAGTCACTGCACTCCACCAAGATTGCCTTATTAAAGACAGAAAGATGACTTTTTTTCTCTGTGATAAAACCATTCCTGCCTTGTAAAGCAATGTTGGGCACATAATGAGTGTGCAATAAACATTTCAGAGCTGAACCGACTGCAATGTGTTTGAAAGCAAGAAAATATCATAGCATCGGGAAAAAAAAACATTGAACTTGGGTGTCAGAATGTCTCTGTGCTAGGCTTGACTCTACAGCCACTTACCTGTGAAGAGGCTGGAATCTAAAGTTCCAGCGTAAGCATCCTATGTTAAAAGGCTACCCTGACCAATATGGTAGTTACTAGCCTCCTGTGGCTATTTAAATGAATTGAAATAAAATGAAATAAAAAATTCAGCTCCTCAGCTACACTAGTCAAATTTTAATACCTCAATAGCCACATGCAGCTAGTGGCCACTGTATTGGACACCACACATACAGACCATTTTTGTTGCTGCAGAAACTTCAGTTGGATAGGGCTGAACCAGACTTAGGGGTGTAGGGGAAGGAGTGTAGAGGCCAGGTTCCATATATGCAGGAACTTGGAGCTGAGTGAGTTTTTGAGAGCATCCCAAGAGGCATTTGACCCTATACCATGAAGGAAACCAAAGATCCTGGAAGAACTCAGTTGCCACTCTCACCTTCAAATGGCATTAATGACTGGCAAATTATAGTTCCTGCCAGAAGTTGATCCTCCTACTTGCTAATTGGACCAAGAAGGAATTGAATTATGTCTGTTTCAACTCTGTATACTGATCAGGGCTCACTGGAGCACCCTGACAGTAGATACATATATACCTCCATTTCTGCTGTAAGTTTTGTGTTTAGAAAGTGAATATGTGAACTCTTTTAGGACTGAATGCTTTTCAGTAAATCTGGTGAGTATGTCATTGGGGAATTTATTTTGGTTCAGATCTTTGATAATAGCATCAAATAGCATCCCAAGAATGCCCATTTGGGAAGGTTTTAATATTCCCGTTCAGAGTAGTCTTATGATGAAACAAGGGGAATTAAATACTAGACTTTCTCTACAGCCTTCCACTGAAGGTGCCCTTAGTCAAAAAGTGATATGGGAGAGACAAATTATTGACTCTCATGCTTTTTATTTTTTGTGGGGGGATTTGGGGGTCTCACTCTGTCACCTGTGCTGGAATGAAGTGACACCATGCTGGCTCACTGCAGCCTCAACCCTCTGGGCTCAGGAGATCCTTCCATCTCAGACTCCCAAGTAACTGGGACTACAGGAGTGTGTCACTACACCCAGTTAATATTTTGATTTTTTTTTTTTTTTGAGTTGGAGTCTCACTCTGTGGCCCAGGCTGGAGTGCAGTGGCACATTCACTGCAATCAATCCCCAGCGTCAATCTGCTGGGCTCCAGTGATCCTTCCACCTCAGCCCTCCAAGGAGGTGGAACTACAGGCACAAGCTACCACACCTGGCTAATTTTTTGATTTATTGTAGAGAGGAAATCTCACCAAGTTGCCCGGGCTGGTCTCGAACCCATGGGCTCAGGCAATACACTCACCTCGGCCTTCCAAAGTGCTGGGATTACAGGCTGAACCACTGAGTCTGGCCAATATTTTGATTTTTTTGTGGAGATGAGATCCTGCTATGTTGCCCAGGCTGGTCCCGAACTCCTTGACTAGAGCAATCCTCCCACCTTGGCCTCTCAAAGTGCTAGGATTATAGGCAGGAGTCACCATGCCCAAACTTCATTCCTTTTCTTTAAGACCTCTCTATTTCCTTCCTGCACCTCTGTTTCCTTTAAGGCTCCCCACTGTTAAGAATTAATCTAAGCTAATTAAATTTCCCTATAATTCACTCCCTCTCTGATGTGAGAGCTGATAAAGACTTAGGGACACTTGTATTATTCTTCCCAGGAGCTCATGTATTTTTGCAGGGTCTTCCTTTTTGGGGGATACAGGGGTGAATCTCTAATGGCTAGTTGCAGCTCACTGGTAGGTAGTGGATGGGGAAATAATGACAAAGGTGTGGCTCAGTGCTCTTATATCACAGGATCACATTCTGTTGGTGACTTCTTTCTCCCAAGGCTCCGTCTACTCCACACTTGGACTGACTTCCTTGCCCTCATCCCTAGAAAGTTGTTTGTACATCCACACCAGCCTCTGGAAGTGGAACTTGTCTTTAGGTAGCACTTCAGCCCCAGACTCAGGTGACTCAGGAGCAGCCATCTTGTTGCAGCTGGTCCAGCCCTGGGTCTCATGGCTCAGGCTGAGACCAAGCTTGGTCTGGCCTCCTGCTTTTGATCCCTGGGATCTGAACTGTGTTCCTAACTTGTTTAATACTTGACTCCCTCCAGGATTCTCCTTGCCTCATTTTCTCAGGGGTTAAAGTCTTGGGCCCAGTTGTTTGCCTTCTTGCATCCTATCTGCATTCCCACCTGCATCTCTTTAGTCATGTTTCTAGACAGGGTACACTGTCCTCAAACAGCAGATATACTGGACATTCCCGAAGCCCACTTCCTGAAGTCCAGGACCACCTGACTGCTGTCTGCCACTCTACTCTCTTAGTGTCCCAAACTTTTCCTATGTCTACCAACCATTTGTTTTTGGAGTGCTTACGGTGTGTCAAGCTTAATGCTAATGGCAGTTCATAAAGGTTCTCATTTCATTTTCCAACAGTCCTAGGAATGTTGACTCTATTATTATGCCTGTCTTAAAGATGAGGAAATTGAAGTTCAGAGAGGTTAGAGTCCAGTGAATTAATTGTCTTTCCTTACATTGAGGTCCAGCTACAGGGCAAGAGAATCTAGTGAATTTCACTGTATGTGTGTTCAACTTTATGTGTATGTGTGTGTTTGTGCATGTGTGTGGGTGTGTCTGTACATGTGTGTGTGTTATGTGTATGTAATATGTGGGTGAGTATATAAGTACTACATATGTATATATGGTATATGTGTGTGGGTATACCTTTATGTTTGTATATGTGTGTGCTCATGTGTGTGTCTATGTGTTTGTGGGCATGTCTGTGAATGTGTGTATGTGTGTATGGGAAGGGAGAACCAGGCTCAGTAAGGCCCAAATGAGAGCAGACACCAAGTTAGATTCATCCTTTTAGAGTTTGGGCAGATGAGGGGCAACCCGAGGGTTGCAAGGAAAGCACAGATGTGTCATACTGAATTGATGATGGCTAGTGCTCATTATCTAATGAAAATGATCATGAGGAAGTTCCAAGAGGTAGCCGGATCAGAAATAAAGCCGATGTTTGGATGCTATGGCCATATGCTTTTAACATGATTAATATTTATAACAAAACTCACTTATAGAATGATATTATGTAATTTGAGGATATAAGAGATAGGATAGTCTCATGACAAAATATCTGAATTTGAAATCAAGAGGTTCAAATCACTTCCTTGCCATTTACTAGCTGTGTAATTTTGGGCAAGTCTGACCATTTTTTTCACCCAAGAATAGGGTTAAAAATACCAATCCTAGCTTGGGACACAAAATTTAAAGGTTGGTGAGACACTCATAGTAAGAAAATAAGACACTATGTGTGGAGCAACTCCCCTGGGCTGCAAGCCCTATAGGAATATAAGCTATCCTTGTATCTGGTCTTGGGCTTGCTCAAGTTTTTAGGCGATAACAATAGTGAACTGGAGCAGTGGGATTGTATTTCTGCATGGACTGGCCTGAAGGGTTTCCTCAGGGTCACTACACAGCAGAGGGAGATGGCCAAATCTGCAGCGGGTGCATGTGTGGAGTTAAAAGCTTTGTCTGCCTCTCAAGATGGAGTTCTCATTCATGAGGAGCTTATGAGCTTGCAAGATAGATTTCCCCTTCTTATGTCTTTAAAAATACGCAATGAAACAGACCTAGTTTATAATCCTATTCAATCGTGGATTGAACTGAAGAGTTAAAGAGTCCAAAGTGGTCTGCCTGAAGATTCTGAGAAGACACAACCCTGCAAGCAGAAATTTGATTAAGGAGATTGAGTGGGAGGCGAAGTGGTAGGCTTAGGGGCTGGAGTGGAAGCCACTACTTGGCTCTTTCAGCCCCGAGCAACCTGATGGGCTCTGCCCAAGGGAAACATGCATATATGGTGGGGAAGTAGTTCCATGAATGTTGACAGGGGAGACTCCCATACAGGAACCACATTTTATGCATGGGAATGGTTGACATTGACCCTCTTTTATAGAGCTGTCTAGAGACCATCACAGCACCAATTATGAAGAAAAGCAGAAGATATTACCTCTGGCTCTTAGAGAAGGTGATGCAGAGAGGCAAGCCAGCCTGCCTAAGAGACCTGCTCCTGTTTCCTTTTATGTGTGTCCAGTTAAGAAGGCGATCTGACAAAATTAGTCCCTTTTGATTTATTTTAACAACTCACACAGAATTATCTGGCAGTAGGGCCAGGTGCCTAGGGCACAAAATTTAATGAGGCACTCAGTCTCAGTGCATGCACTCTGGGTGCCTCCTTAAATCTTGCATGCTAGGAGCTAGGCTTGCTTCACCCCTATCCAGGCTCTATCTGGAAGACGTCTTAAGACATACCCATTGGGAGGCCAAGAGGGCACAGTTTTATTTGCATTTGCCACTAGGTTCCCTTTTCCCCAGTTCCCCTTGAAGTTTGTCATTCTGGCCAGGAATATTCCTAGGATACTGCCACGTGGGCAGAACTTCATGGTGGAAGCTTCAGCAGGACTTTTGGGAAGCTGAGCCTGTGAAAACATTTTCAAAGGCAAACACCCAGGGAAGGGAGAGAAGAATGGTTTTGTAGGGTTTGATTTTCCATCCAGAGTCTGAGTTTGCCAGATTGTATCAATGGCTCCAGGCTTTCTGTGAGGAGCTATTTCTCATTTCTCGGAAGCTCTGACTTCCTCGGTTGCTATTGGTGGTGAGAGAGGACAGGAGGACAAAGACAGGACAGTAAAAGAGTCTGGGGTGAAGAGGGAGTGAGGTCAGGGGCCACCGCAGAGAGATGGGGACAGTGGGCAGAGTGGCAGCAACGAGCTTGGGCATCCCTCAGGTAAGACTCCAGAATCTGCCGGTGAGATTGGAAGGTCTCTGCTCAACACAGTGAACCCTTGAACCCCTTCTGCACCGGTTTAAGCCATCCTCTCCTTCCTGCTGAGAGCAAAGCACTGTCAGAGGGTTTGTCTTCTCCATTCTCTCCTCCCCACCTTTGTCTAGGTAGCTTGTGGCCCCCCTCCAACTTCGATCTCTATCGAACTTTCCCTTCTGTATATTGTACTCTCATTGGATTCTCTGCTGCCTGTGAAGGACTGAATTTACTTTTAGTTCCTGGGGAAATTGCTACCAAATTAAACAGATGAAAACAGTTCACCAACAGAATACAGTGTCTCTACATGACTTTTTCCCTTTGCAATTATAGTACTTTATCATTTCTACACACATCACATATTTGACACAACAACTCTGTATGTTAGGTAATATTATTGTCCCTACTTTATGGATCAGGAAACTGAGGTTCAGAGACATGGTGACTTTTCCAAGGGCAGCCAACTAGTAAATGCTGAGTTTGGGATTAGGACTCAGCTCTGTGGATTTCTATTTCAGAACTTTTTCTTATGGCCACTCTGGTCAACTCAAGGATGGGCCGGGCAGAGTCATAAGAATGCTTTCAATCAGCGTCACCCAGCATGTTCTCCCCTCCTGACCACGTTTTGACTTCCCCTTTCTGGAGCCAGTCCCTCCTCCATCACATCCTCTTCCCCACACGCAATCAAGCCCTCACCTGAGGGGTCCATATGGGACACTATCAAGAAGATGGCGAAGTCCAGGAAAGAGCAGTTGCACATCCAGGGGTTTCCACTCAGGTACACGGTCTCAAGAACACTAAGGTGATAAAAGGCAACTCCGTCCAAGGTCTTCAAGCCGGTGTTTCTGAGGTCCAGGTACCTCAGAGAGGTGGTATTGGCAAAGGTGAACTTGTGGAGAGAGAGCAGGTGTGGGTTGTTGGCAATGTTCAGCTTCACCAGATTGCTGAGCACCGAGAAGGTGAATGGGGAGATGGAAGTCAGGTTGTTGGAGCTGAGGTCAAGGTAGATAAGTTTGAAGACTCCAATGAAGGTGTAGTCCATCACCTCTCGAATTCGGTTGTTCTGACAGTCCAAGTAGACAAGGTCACTGAGGAGTCCTAGATGCATTGCTGGCAAGCTAGTGATTCTGTTATTGTTCAGGAAGAGACTCCGAGTGTTCAGGGGGATGTCAAGGGGGTACTCAGTCAGCTGGCTCCCTGTGCAGATCACTTCTTGGTCTTGACACTGACAATTATTGGGACACTTTGACCCCGATACCAGTCCCATTCCAAAGGAAAAGAGTAACCACCCGGGGCCAGGGCCTGAAGTAAGGGACATAGTAAGAAGCCACAACAACCCTCCTTCCACCTTCTTGCAGGCGCTGTCCCTCTGATCCAAAGGCTGCCGGTGGGAGGTGGGGGCGGGGAAGGGGAGGGGCGCTGGAAAGAACTGTAACACTCTAGCTTTGTGCAAAGCAATTTTCCATTACAGGAGAACTGAATAGAAATTGAACCGTGAGGCCCGATGCCCCGCCGCCCAGCTTGGTGGCTCTGCCGCCAGCTCACTCCCAGACTGCTGCTGGAAGCTTGCCTGCTTGGCGGCTCTGAAAGGTCTCACCCTTTCCCTGCGTTTGTGAGTGAAGGGGAGCCAGGGGAGAGGCACATGACAATGAGGTTGCCAGTTGACACTTTTGTGATGTCAGCAGCCTCAGAAGACTGCCTGGCTGAGGGAAAGGGACTCCCCACCTCTCCTTCTGGGTGGTGTGGGGTGTTTTGTATATCTCGGTAAGCTGGCTGTCCCTGGGGGAGTCGGGACTTTGTGGGCATGGGCCTGCAGAGAGAGAGAGTGTGTGTGTGTGTGTGTGTGTGTGTGTGTGTGTGTGTGTGTGTGTGTGTGTGTAAGCATGCAGTCACTGTGAGGATGTGGCTATTCACCATATAGTCAATGCATGCCTGGGGTATCTGTACCAGCTCCTGAGGGAGGTGTAGGAGAGGATTAGGTGAGATTAGACCCCCTAACCTGGGGAGAGGGGAACATGGGGTCTTCTGTCCAGCTCCCTTCTTTACTGATGAGCAGAGTGACTTACTTGAGACCCAGTTCTCAGTATGGGCCTTTACTTGGGTGTTGAGTGGGACCGGTGCCTTATTTTTGCCTTATTTTTGGTGTTGTCAGAATATGGGAAAGGGTTGCCTCCTTTGAAGGAAGCAAAGGGAATCCCTTTGATAAGGTAGTGCTCTTTAAATGTTTTATTTGTTGTGTACCTCCCTGTTTGTGTTTGCAATGTATATCTGTGTATTTTAGAAAACTTTTTGAACAAGTATAAGCTACCCCCCTTAAAACCCAGAGGTATATTTTTAAAAATCTGAACCTCTTTTTTACCACGTGTATTCCCCTAGGACTTTTAAAATAGTGAGTGCCTCTCTAGTGCTGCTAGTATGAGCTTATATTCATTAGCTACTTGACAGATGATGGGAGTCTTTTGCAGGGAGGGATAGAGAATCCGGAAGTTAAGAGTCAGGAGGTTTTACTCCATGGAGGAAAGGATGCAGGACAGAAAGACACGACATCTCAGGAACTGCAATTTACATCTTTGGGAAAATTGGATTTCATTTTTTAAACATTCATATATAACTTAGTTGTGAATATTAATAACAATATTAATAGCATAATGAAACATGGCAGCTGTGGGTAATGAATATTTACTGAATGAATGATGCGTGAATGTCTCTGATGGTTTCTCTTCTTTTCTTTGCCAGGAGAGAAATTAATAAAATCAAGTGGATTTGTGGCTAGTTAGCTAATGCTTGATTATGTTTACTTACTCAGCATTCCTTGGGTGACTGACGTAGGAGTGTTTACCAAATTGAAAGTGACCTTATTTAAGTAGAGACTTCAAACACTTAAAATAATGACCCAAATGATAGTTGTACTAATTGAAGCATGATTTAATTGGTAGGGGAGCCACCCTTTCTTCATAATTAAAACAAATTCGATTAAAAATGCATTCTTTCATAGATCTTACATGATTGCCCAGGAGAGAAATCTGGAACATAAAGTCTGTAGAAAATAATTAATTTTCAAAATGAGCATTTGCTTTGGGAGGGGTGGCAAGGGTGTGTTTCAGTGGAAGTGTTGTTTGATTTGGAGGGGCTGTGCTGGCTTTCTGCTTCCTTTTGATGAGAGGTGATCATTGACTCACCTGACAAGGTTCGTGGAGTGATTTTGCTGATGTTTTGTCTCTTCTTTCTTGCATTCTCCCCCTTTCTGGCTCATCATTCCTCAGACAGCCCTGTCTCCAGGTGGCCTCATTTCACTTCAGGTCTTCTTGCCTAGAGTGACTACCTGTTTGGCCATATGATTACAAGTCTCTGCTTAGAAAAGCCTTCAACAAATATGTCATGTGAAAGGCCATGGATGGACACAGTCAGCATGTCTCACTCTCCAGGATATTATCATTTTATAACAAAACATCATGAATGGTTAGTCTCAAGGAATATTTCTTTTGCTTGAGGTTGCTGTGTATTTTCTGTTTTCAAGTTCTGAACACTCAAGGGCTGGTTTCAGCTTTGCCAGTTTAGACCAGATCCCTAAAGTGTGTTCTTCATTTTGAGACTGAATAAATATTTGTTCAATAGAGAATGAATGTACACCAGACAAAGGAGAATAGGGAATGAAGCATTGTCTGAATTATCTGATCCCAGAACCCTAAAAAATTGTTTTTCAAAGAACATCTTGTGAGACTATTATTTCAGAGATCCTCCTTCGGGAAGTTCTAGAATAGAATGTTTGCCCTTGGTTGAGATGCTTAACTTCTCTGGGCTTTTCCTTTCTCATCTACATGTGGAGGTAGATGGAATAGATGACTTCCAAATCTCCTTAGCACTTCAAGTTCCTTCATAATGGAAAGGCTTCAGGATCCAATCAGAAAACCAGTAGAGGATGTATTTAGGGACCAAGAGGAGAACCTTCCTGCTTCTAATCATACCACATAGCCCCATCTGTCAGGTGGCTGCAGAAATGGGTTTCCCTCCCCACAGCAAACTGCTCACGCAGCCTCAGCTCAGCAGGGTTGCCCTCAGTGTGTCTGGCTGTTTCTCCAACTCTGCCCTTCGGGTGGCCGGTGTGCCCATTCTTCCAGGAGCTCAGGTGGGGTATCAGGTGAGTGCACGGAATGGCTCCTCTTATCCAATCACACCGAGTGAGTCTGCTCTTGGGCAGGCTCCTATTTTTATCTGTATCTGGTTGAGGCACTGCCTCCCAGCTTCATGACCCCTCTCAGGTGCCAGCACAGCTCTCTGGTGCACAGCTCTCTGGTGATCCAAAGGACAAGTTGGCCTAGTCCCTCATATCAAAGTGGACACAACTGAGACTGAAGTGCTCCCACAACAAGGCAGGGTGACTCTGTGACCTCCCAGGGCCTTGATTCTCTTTCTGTGAAACAAGACAGGATGCTCTCCGAGGACTTTCCCAGTTTTAAACTTTGATCAAGATTCAGCTGTGAAGAGAGAGGATGGATGCTTGAGGCTTTGGCCCAAGCAGCAGGAACAGAGTCAAGTAATTATAAAGGGCTTAGAGCAGGGCAGGTGGTCCATGACCATTAGATAGTAAATAGTTCCCTCAGCTGCCTGGGTGCCATGGCTGTAATTTTGGCGTACTTTTATTTGTTTGGAAAAAAAAACAACAGAAAGAAATGCATATTCTATTTTAATCAGTCAAAACTGCTCATGTGCTTAACTCAGGGTCAGCAGCCTAGGGGAACACAAGTCAGCACTGTGTTCAGCTTCCCAGGCAGGGAATATCATGGATTCAGGTCTAAAGAATGTCATATTCAAGGATTTCTGTGTAGGAGCCGCTTATGGTACCCAATTTATTTCAGATTTTTGACGCTGCTTGGGTGCCCTTCAGCAAAGTCATCTACATGTGGAGGGAGATAGATGTTGACTTCCAAGTCTCCTTAGGACTTCCAAATCCCTTCATAATGGAGAAGTTTCAGGCTCCACCCAGCAAACCAGTGGGGGGGTGCATTTTGGGGCCAGGAAGAGAGCCTTCCTTTTCACATGCTGTGTTCACTGGGCAGACAAATGCATACATGGCAAATCCTGATGGTGTATAATCACTCTGGGGGAAATCTCTATGTAACCAGGGGTATAACCCACCTGTTGACCCCATCTTCGGCCCCACTCTTTGGAAAAATATTTAAAACTAAAATTCTAATGCAGCAGGTGTGGGCTTGAGGGCAGGTCCTCATGGCAAACAGATGAAAACAAATGAGCTCAGCCTCGAAATGGAAAAAAGTTCTAAAACATGCTGGGAGAGCTGAGGCCTAAGGGTCAAATGTATGTATCTATCCATGAGCCTCTGTCTGTTTTTAGTACTGGCTGGTATAAACTAACATTTCCCGTCAGGTTGCCCCAGTCCCCGTTCAGGTGACTGAGCTCTTATAGAGTAAAGGTCAGAGGAAATCACTCTGGTTTGTTGCCTTCCCCAGGGATGTCTCTGTTTTTCAGGCTTCATCCACATAATACAATTGTGCAGCACTCATTATCCAGAGGAGTCCAAGGGGAAGCCTGAGATCTATACCATTTTTAGGGGAAGAATCAGATCATATTGTCAACTTATAACGAACCTATATACTATTGCCCATGGTCAGGCTTATGTGCAGTAGTCATTATGCCTGAAACTTGATTTGTGACTTTGCCTGTAATGGCTGCCATCTAAGTCTGTTGATTTGGTAGGAGAACATGGACTCTTTTTCTAGGTGTCTTGCGGGTTTCAGTATGGAAGAGACAACTGCGGTGTAGTGTGAGCTTTGAAATGAGAAGATTCCTCACTGAGTGACTTTGAGCATACACCTTAGCTGCTGTGGACATTCTTTTTTTCTGGTAAAATAGGAATGGTGGATATTGCTTTTCCAGGGTTGTAACAAGGATCACCTGTAATTTAAGGGAACACGACAACCTCTGTTTCCTAGTCACCTCTGTCAGACATGTGATCCTCCCAGTAATCCAGCGAGAAATGTGATGTGACCCCCATTTATGAATGAAGAAACAGAAGCTCTAAGAGACGCCACTCGCCCAGAGTCACAGAGCTGGCGAGGGATGAAACTTGGTCCAGGAAGTTTCGCTCCTGAGCACAGGCCCTTATCTACTGAGCACTGAGCTCTGCTGCCTCATGGTGTGCAGGTGCCTCAAAATGCTCGTTGTTTTTATTGTCTCTGTGGGATGAATTATCCCTTCCTAGCACTGAATGATACTTTGACTTCAGATCAGACCAAACCACAGTTTAACATTTTTCTTTTTTTTCCTTTTTCTTTCTTTCTTTTTATTCTAAAGATTGGGTCTTGCTATGTTGCCCAGGCTAGTCTTGAACTCCTGGGTTCAAGTAATCTTCCCAACACGGCCTCCCAAAGTGCTGGAGTTGCAGGTGTGAGTTACCACAACTGGCCCCAACTATAATTTTTAATGTGATCTACTTAGGCTTTGGATTTCCTTGTCTTTCAAAAGGCTTATGACACTTTTTAGGCTTTACGTTCTTATACAAAGGTTTGAGATTATTCAGTAGAATTTTTTTTCTTTTGCAGGTGAGGAAACACAAGTAAAACAACTCGCCTGAGCTTGCTCAGAAAACAAATGGCAGAATCAACTACAAGTTAACCCACTGATGCCTAGGGAGACACAAACTCTTTGTGCAGCTACTCCCGTAGGGAGGCATTCCTTCCAAGATCATGTGGAACTTGCTGTGTCCACTGGGCAAAACTGTGCATGCGTAGAAAGCCCCTGACAATGGGTAACCACTCAGGGGCAAACCTCTCCATAACAGGGGTGGGATCTACTTGGTGACCCCATCCTCTGCCCTACTATTCAGAGTAACATTTGAAACTAAGATTATTTTTTGACTTGAGGTCTCACTTTGTTGCCCAGGATGGAGGGCAGTGGCAGGATCACCACTTACCACAGCTTTGATCTCCTGGGCTTAGGTGATCCTTCTGCCTCAGCCTCCTGAATAGCTGGGACTACTGCATGCCACCACACCTGCCTAGTTTTTTAAAAAATTTTTTTGTAGAGACAAGGTCTTGCTAAGTTGCCCAGGCTGGTCTTGAACTCCAGGGTTCAAGTAATCCTCTTGCCTTGGCCTTCCAAAGTGCTGGGATAACAGGTGTGAGCCACTCATACCTGCCCTGAAACTGAGATTCTAATACAGAGAAAAATCTTTGGGTGGTCCCTTAGATGAGAGCTATACCTCACATAGATTTGTGAGGTCATCGCTCAGGGAAAAGACTGGAAGAAACTGAGTCCTGTCTCATTAACATTGAGACAAAATTGAAAATTTTATGAAATTTTCAGGAAATAAATGCTTTCACAAAAAATATGATGCAGAAGGTAAGAACTTTGAATATAAGCGCTGTGGACAGGTGTTAGGAGTCTCTCCACTTGATGCTGCAGAGAGGCATTTGGTTTAGAAGCTGAAAAGGGCAGCATTAATCCTGTCTGGGGCTGGTGAGAGGGTCTCTAAATCTCAAAGTTTTCCAAATATTCTTGAAAGGCCGTTCTTTTTCCATATGGGCTGGCTGTCAGAGAGGTACAACGAATGATAGAACCACCTCATCACAATATTCCTGAAAGGACAAGAGGACCAATGGCGTGGGCCTGAGAGGGTTCTTAGGAAGAAGGCTTACTTTATGGTGGGCCTTGCTAAGAGCTCATGAACTTGCTCTCATGGTTAGGTTTTCTGGACACACTGAAAAGTCACCTTTAAGGCCTGGCCGTAGTTCCAGTGACACCAAATTGGAGAAAAACACACAACTGATGGCTGGTCAACTTTGGGCTCAGTGCTTTTGCTCCTGTTGCCCAGCATGCTCTCCATCTGAACTCTTGTCCATGAGAGCCCCCAAGATGGTCGATGTGGGGAAGACATCCTTCTCTGCTTCCTCCCGGTGTCCTCAAATTAGTAAAAATATCGGAGGCTTGCTAATCTGTCATCGGGCTTAAGTAACTTCTGCTTCATGGATCTTGCTACCTTCCTTCCTGGAAAGCCTGCTTCAAGTGTCTTTACTCCCCAAACTGCAGAGGGCGAAAGGTCCAAAAAACGCTTGTGTGAAGTCCTGGTCCACAGGTCTTGCTGCATCACTTGGCCGCTAGCCCTCAACTCTGTTTCTCCAGCTTGGAGGCACCACTTTCTGTGCAGAAACAGGCCACATTGGGTTCTCTCTGAGAGACGTTCTTTTGCTGTTGCCCTAGTAACAGAATTATTAAGCCGAGTTCCAGCCTCAGGAGTGTTTGTGCCTGGTGAGGTAATGTCTGTCACATCCCGCCTTGCTTTTCGTTCCCACTCCCACTCCTGCGCTCCAGGTCCTTTGTGCCTCACACCTAGACATACACACTCGTCTCCTCCCCAGCCTCTGTGCCTCCTGTCCACCCTCCCCCGCGAGGCAGCCCGGTTCAGCAACACTCTTTTCAGGTTCAGATTCCCCAGAAGCCTGGTATTTAAAGCGCCCATGATGGCCCCAAGTCATCATCCTATAGCTTCCTGTGGGCCTGCGCTTTAGCAGAGCAGGCCACGGCCTAAGGTGGTGATGGGATAGAGCCAAGAGGAATCAGAAAGGGGAATCTGTAGGGCTTAGTTAGCGACCTGTTGGTTGGGAGGCCGTGCAGTGTACAGTTGAAGCACATGGGTTTTAGACTCAGATTGTCTATAAAATCTTTGCTCTCTCACTAAATAAGTGCATGACATCAGGAAAGTTTCTTAAACTCTCTTCTGCCCAGTTAATGAAGGTCATTCTCTAAAGTGCTTGATTTAGCATCTTCCAACACATAAACGCACCCACAATGTTAGCTGTGATGATAATGATGGTAAAGGAGGGTAGTAGAGGAAGGTGGAAGGGTGATGTGGGAAAGGAACTGAGAACGGGAATGAGAACGGCTCCTGATTTTGGTGAGTGGGTGGAAATCACGCAGACTGATAATTCAGGGGCAGGAGAAATCAGTTTTTGAGGACAGATCACGATTTCCTTTTGGGGTTCATTGAGTTTGACGAGTCATAGCTCACTTGGATTCTCACTGAGTGCCTGGCACTGCACTAATCATTTTATGCGTGTCATCTCTCATGTTGTTCTCACTACAGCTCCTTGCGGGAAGGTTATTAGTCCATGGCAGGGTTAAATCACTTGCCCACAGTTGTTAACTTGCCCACGTTCCTTATGGAGCAGAGCTGGGATTTGAACCGAGGACTTTGTGTCTCTCGAGGCGCCATGCTTTACCCCAACATGCTGACTCCTCAATAACTTTACTGGAGTAGTTGTTGAGTCAATCCCTTTTTAATGTTTTGATTGCTAAGATGGTCTTTAGGGGAGCAAAATGGTTTGCTTCACTTCTTGCCTAGGTCATGTTTTGTCCCCTGGTCTGGGATCCCTGTGTATAAATTTGACCCCTAGACTCCGGGATTTCTTTTATGACGTGTGCCCTCCTGAGTTGCATTCAGAGCTGGCAGCTCAGTCCTCAACTCTCACCATGGTCCTCCTGCCTCATTCCAAATCCCCCCCGGATGGGATCCTTGCTCTTGAAGTGAATTAATGTCTCTGAACCTCAGCTCCCTTCTCTGAGCAATGTGTGCGATTATAGAATCGTAGTAAGTATTGAGAGACAGATGGAGTTCACAGAGAAGGGCCGTTTCTGGGTCCCCAGCATTTGTAATGCTTGGGTCGGCTGGGCATACCTCAGGTGCTCTCCGATCATAGAAGACTGATTGAATGCAGATGCTGGGGAATGTTACGCAGGTTTGCCCCTTTTTTGACTAGCGGGACTGCCGCCTTTTTGTTGCCCAGCTGTCCTGGGGGATCACCCCAATTTATTGTGTTTTGGGAATGACTTTTTAAAAAAAGTCTGGAGTCATGTCCATCACAGGGGCAGAACTGGGCTATAATGCTGATGTTGGGTGGTGGGCAATGCCTATGTATGTGGTGAGGGATGCAGAGCTGTGGAGGGACAAGGGAATGGGCTGAGTCATATTTTCTCCACAGCCTTTCTTTGTCATGGGAAAGAGACTAAGAACTCAAGACACATGAATTGAGCTGCAGTTAATAGAACCCGGCATATAGTCAATTGTTTTGTAATAGGAGTTTTCTTTTAATAAAACGCTTCATGGCAACTTTCTAAATATTTTTTCCCCTATCATTTCAGGTACTTACATTTTCAATAACCTGCATATGGATTTCAGTGCTATTTAATTAAGTGCTAAACCTATAAAAATGCACATGTAATACTCAGAGTAAACCCTTGCCTTGTTCCCTTAGAAGGTAAACAGGTGAGATAGCTTCTTGAGCTCAGAGTTCTGAGATAATTAAGATTAGTTGCCATAGAGAGAAAGAGCGAGAGAGAAAAAAATTAAAATGTATCATACTTTCCGTGTTTAGGAAATTCATTTAATTAAATATTCAGACCCATCAAATCTACCCAGACCTAGATCCCTATTAATCTGTTAGCCACCCAGGAAAGCATTTTGATTGCTTTACTCCTGTGCTCAGATTTTTTTTTTTTTTTGAGGGGGTCTTACTCTGTCACCCAGGCTGGAGTGCAGTGGCATGATCACTGTTTACCTTAGCCTCAACCTCCTGGACTCAGGCGATCTTCCTCTCTCAGCCTCCTGAGTAGCTGGGGCTAGAGTACGCCACCCCACCTGGCTAATTTTTTGATTTTTTTTTGTAGAAATGAGGTCTTGCTATGTGGCTCAGGCTGGTCTTGAACTCCTGGGCTCAAGCAATCCTCCTATGTCAGCATACCAAAGTGCTGGGACTACAGGTGTGAGCCACTGCTCCTGGCGTCAGAAACATTTAATGCCTCACCATTTTTCCACATACAAATGATGTTCAGTCTTCTTAACACAGGATATTCTAGACCTTTTAGGGTCTGGACCCAGCCTTCCTTTCTATACTCATTTATTACCACCTAGCCACATAAGTGCTCAACCTGCTACCACTGACAGTGACCCACGCTGCTCTGTATTACTTTTGCTTGGAGTTCTCTCACACACTCTGTTGGCTTTGCAAGTTCCTGCTCACCTTCCTTTTTTTTTTTTTTTTGAGTTGGAGTCTCACTCTGTCGCTCAGACTGGAGTGCAGTGGCCGCTCCCGGCCACCGCAGCCTCCACCTGCTGGGCTCCAGCGATCCTTCCACCTCAGCCTTCCAAGTAGCCAGAATTACAGGCATGCGCTACCACACCCGGCTGATTTTTTGATTTATTGTAGAGATGAGGTCTCGCTGCCCAGGCGGGTCTCGAACCCGCGGGCTCAGGCAATCCACTCACCTCAGGCCTCCCAAAGGCGCAGGATTACAGGCTGAGCCAGCGAGCCCGGCTCCTGCTCACCTTCCAATACTCAGTTTCAATTCTGTATCTAGTTCAAATGCAAGACATCCTTGGAATCCTCGAGACAATTACCCTAAGCTTCCTTAGACTTTCTAAGAGATGGCAATTCTCATCACAATGTACCATAATTATAAATTTCTCCTACAAGACCATGAGCTCCTTGGGGGCCAGGGGTCTTATCTATTTGTATGTTCATAAAATGCCTAGCTCACAGTAGGTTCTGAATCTCATTGAAGAAAATTAAGTTAATGACCTCGTAGTGCCAGTAAACAGTGTGCATTATGATGCCATAAAGATTAGGGGAATGAATTACCTCAGCCAGGTCTCATTTGTAGCTGTGCATTTAAAAGTTCCTCAGTTTCCTACTGAGAGAGGATTTTCTTCACATACTCGGCAGCAGTTGCACAAAGATAAATCTGGGGTTAACTAGAAGGTAAATCTTTGGTTAATTAGTAGAAAGTTCAAAGTTAGAGTCTACAAAGAATCACTTCCTCATAATGCCAGTAGTACCCTATCAATGCTCTGAATATTCAGGAATGAGAGGACATGGAACTTACAGTTTAAAACATGGGCCTTAGGTAGACCTGATTTATCAGCTGTGTGACTGGTAACTTTCTGAACATCTCTTCAGTTTTATTATTTTAAGATGGGGATAATCATAATTTAGTACTAAGGTTGCTTTGAGCATTAAATAAGATATTCAGGCCACTTGATTTAAAGGGCCTCTGGCATATAGAAAGTGTTCAATATACGATACTAGCTGTTATTTTTATTTAATTTAGTAATAGTGATAAGTTATTAATAAAATATATAATAGCAATATAGACTAATATAATAATGTACATTCCCCAAATAAATAATAATTCTCTTGCTGGTGAGTTAGAATTTGGTTTGTTATAGTCATTGAGTACTGTCAGAGGTTAGAGCCAATCTCAGAATAATCCATAGGAGCCTCCTGGCCAAGGCCCTCCCTCAGAGAGAAGCTGCTCAGATATCTGTGTTTTTTTGTTTTTTCGGGGTTTTTTTGGTAGAGGCAGGGTCTCCCTATGTGCTTGGGCTGATCTCAAACTCCTGGCCTCAAGCAATCTTCTCAATGCAGCCTCCCAAGGGATTGCAGGTGTGTGCTAACATGGCTGGCCAGATAGCTGTGGTTCTAAGCACAGCAGATGAGGTTCCTAGACCTGAGTAAGTCCAGCAGATGAGGTTCCTAGACCGATCAAATCTGTGTTAAGTTCAGGACCCTCCACATGGTGCTGCTGGCACACAGCTGTGCGAACCCAGACTTTCCACGCCACTGCACAAAAGCATACACGATGCCGGCGCTCTCTCTGCTCATAACACTGGATTGTATGAGATCACTGCCTCTCCACTGGACAGAGGACTCTTGAGAGTGAACTTTCTTGAAGTCATGACAGGAAGGCTACTCCTAAAGCTGCCTCTTTATTCTCTTCCTGTCAGACCTGTCACTCCCAAATCTTGTCACTCATTCTGACTAGGAAAGGCGAGTATGTGTCTCTTTGACAAATAAATCCATTAACAATTGAATCTCATGTCTTTGTTGTCTTCTTAAACATTTCTCTTTATAATCATGCATTACCAAAGAGAAGAGTTGCTTTATTTGATGATATTTTTTTGGTCAGGGTCTCATTCCATCACCTGGACTGGAGTGCAGTGGCACCATGACGGCTCACCACAGCCTCTACCTCCTGAGCTCAGGTGATCCTTCTACCTCAGCCTCCTGAGTAGCTGCGATTATAGGTGCACGCCATAGTGCCTGGCTAATTTTTTGATATTTGAAACAATTTTTAGCCTGGTGTGGTGGCACATACTTGTAATCCCAGCACTTTGGGAGGCGGAGGCAAAAGGATTATCTGAGTCTAGGGGTTTGAGATCAGCCTGGGCAACTTGGCAAGACCGCATCTCTACAATAAATAAAAAAATTAGCCAAGTGTGGTGGTGTGCACCTGTGGTTCCAGTTACTTGGAAGACAGGCGGGAGGATCACTTAAGCTCAGTAGGTCGAGGCTGTGGTGACTGTGAGTGTGCCACTGCACTCCAGCCTGGACAACAGAGACTACTACTCAAAAAACAAAACCTCCCCCCCCAAAAAAACATTTTTTTTTTGGTAGAGACAATGTCTTGCTATGTTGCCTAGGCTGGTCTCGAACTCCTAGGCTCAAGCAATCCTCTTGTCTCAGCCTCCCAAAGTGCTGGGATTACAGGTGTGAGTCACAACACCAGCCAGTATTTGCTCATTTGACCTCTGCTTTTACAATTGCCAACCACCCACCCCCCAACTTCATTTTTTTTAAAGGTAAGAGGTTTCTGCAGTCAACTTAAAGTGCACCTTGTTCTGATTCTGGAGCATGAGAGAGAAGTCATGTGTGCACTGAGGTCTGCAAAGGAGGTCTGAGGAGATTGCTAGGATGTCCCTTAGAGTCTCAGGAGTGCTCTTGAGCTGGCCCCAAGCACTTGTCAAATCCATAAGAGGCCAGTGCCCCTTCAGAGGCTCCAGCTGGTCTGTTTGTGAACTCATTCTCCTCTACCCTCCTCTTTTTTTGGCTCCCACTGAAACCCACACACAGAGAAGAGAGGAAGCCTCATTGGACTGGATTTACGATTGGGATGGAAGATCTAACTGGAAAGAACCCCAAACTGGGAATTTGGGAACCTAAATTTTAGTCCTGGTGCTTTCATAAACTCACTGTGTAACCTTGGACAAGTACTTCACTCTCTAGGCTTCTGTTTCATCATTGGTCACACATTCATCACAGCGACGTCTTTGGACCTCAGGTTCTGTGGAGCTGGGCCAGGGACAAGCAGCGGGGCGGGAAACAGCCCTGTCACCTCCTGTTGGAAGGCATATTCCAGCTGTCCTTTAATAATGGTGTTGTCCAAGCAAATGAGACTGGTACAACCTAGAATTGGCTGCCTGGAGGTCTGGAAGAACCATGGGCCACTAGGAGAGCACGGGACACTGTCACCTGGGGATAGCAAAGTTCTCAGTTTCCTTGGGAGGGAAGTGGAGAAGTGTCCTTCCATAGAAAAGTCACCGTCTGAAGCTCATCAGACTAGTAGTTATATGACTTCAGGAGGAGGACAGAAGAATCAAACTCTGGTCTTTGGTTTTGGTGGTAAGGAAACTTGCCCCTATAAAACAAAACAAAACAAAACAAAACGACAACCCTACAGGATGTAGTGGGCTCCATTCAGAGAAATAAAAGTGAACTGGAATAGCTTAAGGAGCTTGATAGGCAAGAGAGGGGGCTGAGGAGAAGTTATCTTACATAAAAGCAAATGCGGCTATTGGTGAGAACAACATCCGTGACCAGACAAGAGGGTACATTTTATTTTTTAGTTGAAAAGATAACTCATGTCCTTGGAAATATCTCAAACAGTACAAAAAAAAAAAAAAAAACCACTAAAAAATATGTTCCATTCTTGCTGACACCCTTTGGTCTCCATTTCCAGAGGCAACTACTTTTTACAATTTCTTGTGTCTCTTTCCAGAGTATTCTAGGCATCATCTGCACTTTGCTTTTGCATGGTATATTTTGAAGAGAATTTTATAATACCCTATATATTAATTTATCAAAATCCTGGCCACACTTGTCTCTGTGACCTCCTCTTCCCCTGTGACCAAACTGCTTTCCTGTTCTTCTAATGTGCCAAGCATATCCCCACCCTTTGGGCCTTTGTGTTCCTTTGTCCATGTTCCCTCCACCTGGGAGGCTCTTCCACTCTGTCCCTGGCCATGGTCACTCCTGCATGTCATCACCCAGCCTGGTCCTCCCTGGTCATCTCACCTGAAAGAGCTTTCATCAATTCTATCCTCATACTGTTTGTGTTTTCCCTCACAGCACTTCACCAGACAGCACATAATTATCATTTACTTATGTTTTTTCTGGTATTGCTGCTAGAATGTTGAGGAAGCCTGTTAAAATCTTGCCTTTCCTCTGATGTTTCTTCAGTCAGTGCCTGACCCGTAATGAGGCACTCAAATATTCATGAATGCAATATCCAGAAAGCAATGGAATGTTCAGTTTAGAGGGCATGACTTAGGTTAGGGTTGGAGATGGAAATTTAGGTATCATTAGATGATGGTTCTTTTTTTTTTTTTTTTGAGTTGGAGTCTCACTCTGTCACCCAGACTAGAGTGCAGTGGCCACTCCGGGCCACCGCAGCCTCGACCTGCTGGGCTCCGGTGAACCTTCCGCCCTCAACCTTCCAAGTAGCTGGAACTATAGGTGCACGCCACTACACCTGGCTAATTTTTTGATTTATTGTAGAGATGAGCTCTCGCCAAGTTGCCCAGGCGGGTCTCGAACCCACGGGCTCAGGCAATCCACTCACCTCAGCCTCCCAAAGCGCGCAGTTACAGGCTGAGCCACCGAGCCCGGCTAGATGATGTTTTAAACCCTGGGATTGAATGTAGAGAGAAGAAGGTCGGAACAGACTCCTGGGTCCCTTTAATATTTAGAGACAGACAGGACAGCCAGTTGTGAAGGAGGAAAATATAAGGATGTGGTGTCCTGGAAACCCAGCTTAGAAAGTACTGGATAAATCCCCTAACTCCTCTTTACATCTGCATGGTGTTCCATTGCACTGCGGTGACATAGCTCATTTAATTGATCCTCTATCCACTGGTGCTTGGATTGTCACCAGCCTTCTGCTGGTTAGTGATACTGCGGTGAACACGGTTGTTTTTTTCAGTAGTTCTGGGTAAGGTCGTCATAGGGAACTGTTTAAAGAACTGTTTTCCATAAAAGCCGAAGGGATTCCTAAGTTATTTAGCTGTGGCATGGCGATATCATGGGCTTGCTGAGAGCACTGTTGATGCATTTATAAATGAATATTGACAAGGGTTAGAGGTAAGGTCAGGAAAGCCTTTTTGAAACCCCTGGTCCCAGCTACTGCTTCCGCCGGCAAGAAACAAATTGTCCAAAGTCATCTGACACCTTGAACACAGCCAGTTGTTGGAACACAAGTCTCTTGACTCTCTGCCTACTCTTGGCTGGACTCCACGTTGCATGCAGAGGCATTTCCGATGATCAGCTTTCCCACATTTGCTGAGCAGGAGATACGAAGATATCTTGGTTGAAGACAGTGAGGTGTAGTTGAATGAGTGAAGACTTGAGGCCAAACAGATCTGGAGAAGAGGTGTGTCTCCAGCTCTTACTGGATGTGTGACTACACCCTTGACTCTGAACTTTGTTTTCTGTAGAGTGGTGATAGAGATCATGAATCACAGATGATGTGATGCTGCAAAACTCCGACCCCCACCCTGTGGTTGGCAGCCAATTAGTATGAACACCCCTCTCTGCCCACCTGGCTCCTTCTCTTCTTTCCAATGAAGCCAACACTGAGAGGAAATGGCAGACTTCCTCATAAACCTTGACAGGAGCAAAGACCGCAGAAAGTGAACCTACAACAGTTCTCTGTGTGTATAATTTAAAGCTTTGTCTTGTTCTGGAAATAATGCCCTAACAAATGTCTCTAAGCAAACTATGAATATATTAGGACTGTCACTCTCAGAGGATGTGTGAGAATGGAATACAAGAGATGAAGGAAAACAGAAATCCTTGGATAGTTCTCACTTCAAAATAATCTTATTTTTCTGAGTATAGCATTTTTTTCTGATTATTATATTTTTTGCAAAAATATGGAAAACATAGACAAGCATAAGGAGGAAACAAAAAATAAAAGACTGAGAATGCCAGTGATTCAGCAAGATCATGCCACAAAGAGCCTGGCCATTTCTCCCTGTATAAAGCTCTTCTAAAGGGCAATCTTTGCTGTGTTGTTGCCTTTTGAGATGTCATAGATTTTCTACATCTGCACTGTGGTTTGAGAACCCTTCCACACCATCCGGCTTTCTCCTTTTCTTTCACTCCCTAAGAAATCATTTTGCTTTCCTAACTCTTTCTTGTTGTCTATGTCCTTGACAACTCAACTGTTTATACATGTAGATACATAATCAAGATCACATTAGAAATACAAGTGTGTGCGCATTTGCTCTTTTGCTCTTTCATGATAATTCTTTTGTTTTTGGAGTTGGAGCCTCAGTCTGTTGCACTGGCTGGTGTGCAGTGGCATGGTGGTGTGATCACGGATCATTGCAACCTCAACTTCCTGGACTCAAGCAATCCTTCTGCCTCAGCTTCCTGAGTAACTTGGGACTATAGGTGCATGCCATCATGCCCAGCTAATTTCTTGATTTTTTTGTAGAGACAAGTTCTCGTTATATTGTCCAGACTGGTCTCGAACTACTGGGCTCAAGTGATCCTTCTGCTTTGGCCTCCCAAAGCAGTACTGGGATCATAGGCATGAGCCACTGCTCCGAGTCTCTTTCATTATAATTTTTTATGTACATTATTTTAAAGATATTGCTTGGTATTCTCATTATTAAATATTTAGAACGTTGAGATTGTATAAATTAATTATTTAAATATTACTGTTGGACATTAGCATACATAAATCTTTGAGCCTACCCCTATTTCCATGGAATAGATTTCATGAGTAGAATTACTGCTTCAACATATCTGAATATTTTTAAGGCTCTTGATAGGTAGTCATCAATTGCTCTAGAAGGGTTACATCAGTTTACACTTTCATCTGTGTAACAGTAGTGTCCACTTCACCACACAATCACCTATACTGTGTGTTACCATTACAATCAAATTGATAGGTAAAAACAGTGTTTCATTGTTCTATTTTGCACATCTTTGATTCTCATTAAAGTTGAACCTTAAAAATATGTTTTTTAGCTAATTGTGTTTACTTTTCTACCAGGTGTCTATTCGTTTTTTAAAGTGTCTGTTAATTTCTTTGAGAGAGATTTTAAAATATTTGTGTAAAATCTACAGTTGAGAAAACACTCATTTCTTGGGCAATTTTTCCTTAGATTGTTGTTGGCTTTCTATTTGGTTTTGTGGCATATAAATGTTCTACATTTTTAGGTAGACTCATCTGTTAAATATATTTCTTTTGGGATTTCTTCCATTGCTTTTATGTGTAGAAAAACCTTTCTTTATCCATAGAGCAGGCAAATCTGTAGCTACTTTTGTATTACTTTTATTAATAGTTTTATTTTTTATGTTTAATCATTTAATCGACCTGAGATTCATTTTGTTTGATGGTGTCAGGTGCAAAATCTACATGGAATTATCTGCAAATAGTTTTCCTGGCACCATTTATTGCTTGGCCAAAAACAAAATACTTAACTCCTTTAACTTTTATTTCCTTATTAAGAGGGGATAATGTAAACACTACTTCACAGGGTTATGTTGAAGAAGAAAATGAGATAATGGCCCCAAAGTTTTTTTTTTTTTTTTGAGTTGGAGTCTCACTCTGTCACCCAGACTGGAGTGCATTGGCCTC
>NW_007258208.1:397897-466406 GCF_000164805.1 Carlito syrichta | reverse complement strand
TTCCGAGTAGCCGGAATTACAGGCACGTGCTACCACACCTGGCTGATTTTTTGATTTATTGTAGAGATGAGGTCTCGCAGCCCAGGCGGGTCTTGAACCCACGGCCCCAAAGTATTTTATAGATACCAGTTGTTCTTACAGTTGTTGCCATCACCATGGCCTATGAGAGAAAATAATGTGAGAACAAATGCTTATGTGATCTAGCCCTGTGTCAGTCCATCGAAGGAATCAACCCCAAACAAGGCTCATTCCCTTGATCTTAGTAAGCTCAAGACTTCTAGGATGGCCAGAAAGTGTTTACAACACCACAGGTGAGTTAAAGTGCATACTAATTATAGTAGTTCAAGGGTGCATATGTTTAGGGGTGAGAAGGATGCAAAGCCTGAAGGGGGTGGGGGGTGTGATCAGGGAAAGTGGCCAAGAGTCTTTCAGGGGGAGATAGGATCTGAGGAAATGACTTAGTATTTTCCTCTGAAGTCATAAGGGAGCACAGAGAGGGTGGGATTTCAGGAATTATTTAAATGATAGGAGACACATGGCTTGGCACTAGGAGAGGGAGGATTTTCCAGGCATGCTGTGCTGTCTTGGAGCCTGCTCAGAGACTGGACCAAGTCATGCTCAGAAAGGCAAGTTGGACCGCACTGTCTTGGCGTGCCCATGGCTTCAGCTCTTCATTTAGACAAGAAGAGAGATGTCTTGTTTCTCATCAGATGGAGATGCAAAAGACGTTTTCTGGCAGATAGAGCCAACTCTTAACCACTGAGGAGAGAATAGCTGAAGATCTACCATTATAAAGAAGGCGCCCAAAATTTAACTACTTCCCCTTCAAAGCCAAGCTATTTACTGACTTGTCTTTCTTCTCTTTTTAAATCTACCAGCAATAGCCTGTTTCCTGGGCTATACACCGGGGACTGGTTTCTTACCCTTCTGCCTACTAGAAAGTTCCCAGACCTTGGAGAGCTATGTGCATTCCTCCCTTACCGCCCACCGCCACCGCTTTCCACTGTCAAGTCCACCAAGTCTATCGGCACAGTTAAAACGTGTTTAGCAAGGAAAGGCAAAGGCTACAGAAGGTTTGGAGTTGGATGGAACTCCTAAATGAGTGCTGCCTTTAAGAAATGCTGGAAGAGTAGAGAATTATGGGAGAAGAAAAATAAGAGGAACAGACATTCTTCAAAGTTAGGAATTCTACCTTCTTCATTTTTCAGTACAGAGATTAGCACGTAGTGGGTGCACACGTTACACTGGCTGGTTGAAATCAAGAAAGCACAGAAGAGAGACACAGCCTTTGGTTAGCCAGGAGTTAACTTGGTGCTCTTAACGGGTAATTGGTGGTGACTGAGTTGTGGTAATTCTGCACATTCCTTGCCTAAGTGCACATTTCCTGTTCAGGACAAGGATTTGATGGGGCCTCTTAGAAGTGGGTGATTTGAACAGTTCTTTTTATTGGGCAAAAAAATGAAGATAATTTAGCCTGGCTTTGGAACCTAATTTCCCATTACTCCTCATCACAGGGCCTTCATCCTAGCCAGGCAAATCTACTCATTATTCTCGAAATGTAAATGGCCTGTGCCGGTCCTGCCTGTGCCTTTGTTTATATCATTCCTTGCAAGCCCTACGCCTGCTTCTCTGCTTTCTACTGAGATCCCATTTTCCTCCAAATGCAGTGCTTGCTGCTTTTGCAAAGCTGCTTTGAAAATCTTTCCAATTTTCTTCCTTTTCCAGTCCTCTCTCCCTCCCAAAATTCACTGAAGCAAAATGCATCCTCTCACAACACTAAATGGGTACACTGATGCTGATGGGTTCTTAGACCACATACTTAGTCGGAGAAAGCCTGTAGTATAAGGAGCCTGCCCTCCAAAAAATAATTTTTAGAACAGATACCTATCTGAATTCTTCCTCTATGATTTTCTATGTGACTCATTGGCACTCACATACTGTGATGTAAAGTTAGTGCTTTATATATGTATGTTTAAATGTCTATATTTTTGATGGTCTGAAACCTAGTTTTATATTTCCTTGTTATCGCCCCTCCCACCATGGTGCCTAATATAAATCTGACCCCATATTAGGTGCCCAAAGATTATTTGATAGATTATTTGACAATTTCAGAAGATTCCATGAAGTTCATCTCAGGGAAAATTATGGCATCTTATTCTCTCTGTGATGCTAGCAAGGTAGGAACAAAGGCAATGCTCTATGTAAGCTTAGTACATTGACAACACTCTCAAAGGAAACAAAATAGTGACTGAGTATGGGTAAGCATCCGGTCAGTGTTCCTCACCCAGTATTCTACTGGCCAAACCGGCTTCATGGGTGCAAAGTCAGCTGAGGCATGGCCTGCCCTCTTTGCACAGACTAAGTGTGGGGGATAGTAGGACACTGATGACTATAATACAATGTGGTAAATATTATAATTGAGGCAAGTATCAGAGGAAACCCCCAAAACTCCAAACTTATTTATAAAAAATTGTGTTTATTCTTACATGTTTAAATTTCAGTCACCTTCAAAGTACTCTTCAGTTGATGCAATATGCCTATGGAGATCATTTTTTCATTGATCAAAACAGTTTTTGAATTCATCAGTTTTGATGCTTTTTAGTGCTTCTGTCGTTTTTGGTTGCACATCTTCCACATCAGCAAAATGTTTCCCTTTGAGGACTTTTTTCATTCAGGGAAAGAAACAAAAAGTCGCTCAGGGTGAGATTGGGTAAATAGGGAAGGTGGGATATGGGAGTCATGCCATTTTTGGTAAAAAATCGCTGAACACTCAGTGTGGTGTGGGCAGTTGTGCCTGTAAATCACCCATCATGACTTGGGCAAATGCAATGAACAGAATCTCCAAAAAAATTCACGGAAGCAGAATGCAGCCTCTCACAACAATGCTAACTGTGTACACTGATGCTGATGGGTTCTTAGAGCATATACCTACTTGGGGAAAGCCTGTACTATAAGGAACCTGCCCTCCACAAAATAATTCTGGTTTATTTTGGGTCTCCCCTCATATAAGAGCCCCTGAGAGTCCAGAAAAAGAGCATCAAAATGAGGCTGAGTTAGGTTGTCAAGGAAGACTTTCTGGAAGTCTGATCTGAATTTAAACTAAGAAGAAAGGGAATAAAAAGTTTTGTTTGACCATCACAGCCTGAGTTAGGAAAGAGTGTTTGGGGAAATTTAGAAGAGAAACTTTTCTAAGATAAAGCTATTTTACGAAGAAGAAGCATTGGGAAATCAAGGAGATTTAATTACAACTGCCTCACGAGCAGGATTTGAAAAGGAGTGGGAGGCTCATGGAAACCTTAATTGCTGAGAAAAGTTAAGAGGAGAAATATGACAGAAGTAATGGGTCTGTATGTATGTCATGTCTGATTTGTCATATTTCTAGACAGGCACTCTGCCTCCTGCCTTCTTCTAGGTTAGAGGAAAAAAAAATTCTTCTGCAGCTAAGGTGAAGATACCATTCAGGATGCAGAAATGGAACCTGGAAAGACTCCTTATTCCTTTTAGGGAAGAAAAGGTCCATCTTGGGTTACCTCATTGTTAAGAGTGATAATAAGCATTTGTTCAGCAATTAACAATGTGTGAAGTGCCTGAAAGAGCCCCGAAGCAGGCTAAATAATTTTTTCCTTCCTTTAGAAAATAACAAACAGCTTGTCTGGTTTCTCTTCCAATTTATTCTTGTGGCTTTCTGTTCCTTTGGAAATCCAGGAGGATGCTTATTTTAGAAGCTTTGTAGACTAGTCCTTCTAAATTCAGAGAGGGTATCCTTGTGTGCGTGAAGCTACGTCTTTAAGATTAATGTAATATGCAGGAAAATGTGATAAGTGATGCAGCATTAGCAGCTCTTAGTGTGTCAAAGTGGCTGCATGTTGAAAGCATCTGGAAAAATTGCGAATTGCAGCATGATCAGAGCATAACTGACAGATGCCAACACAGAGAAGTGGCCGACTGAGAAGGATGAAACTCGACCCAGTTCCTGGGTTGACTATATTGGAATTGCTAGAGAGAGGGCAGGATCTAAGGACAATGTCTTTTATGACTGATTGAGCATAGAGGTGCTGGAAGGACAAGTCTGTTGGTACAGACAAAAGAGAATTGATGTTGCTGAGAAAAGAAGAGCTTTCATACACAGGTAGAATGATAAGACAAGATCATCTCCAAGGTCCTGTCCAACTCAAACTTTGATCCCATGACTCTCTGAAGCAGAATTTAATGATATTTTTCATAGGCTCTAATATCTCATAGACCAAGGGAATCCTTGGAGATAAACATATATTTTTGTTTATTTATTCCCTCCTTCTACCTTTAAACTTTAATAGTTTACAGTTGTATAGTGCTTTACAGTTTGTGGGAACCTAAGCTCTTACACTATTTGTTATCTGTTGTCAAAATAATGCTATGTAAAAAACAACCATGAAATCTCAGTGGCATATACCAGTATGTGTTTATTTCTCACATGTCTAGGGTTTGCTCGGTGGCTCTGCTGATCTTGGCTAGGCTTCTTCACATATCTGAGGGTTGGTGGCCTTATCTGAGATGACTTGGGTGACTCAGCTCTGATCTCATTCATGTGTCTCTTATCTTTCAAGAAGTTAACAAGGCATGTTCTTCTGGTGATGAAAGAAAAGATAGAAACACAAGAGAGCAGGCAAACGAAGCAGGGTCTCATATAATGGCCAAAGTAAGTCACATAGATTCAGTGTTAAAGTGTGGGGAAATGTACTCCACTCTTATTGATGGAGGAATTCCAGCCACCAGGCAAAGAGTGTAGCTATAGTGAAAAGAAAATAATTGGTACATTACAGCAACTACAGCAACCTGCCTACCACAGAGGCATTGTCTCATTTAATCTTCATGGTTAATCCTTTACTCTCGAAGACGGGTATTATTACTCTCACTTTTACAGAGAAAAAAAGGACACCAAAGTAGTAAGAAATTGCTGGGTATAGAGGGTCACACCTGTAATTCCAGCTATTTGGGATGCTGCGGTGGGAAGATTGCTTGAGCCCAGGAGTTTGAGGTCAGTCTGGGCAATATAGTGAGACTTTGTCTCTAAAATGTAAAAATAAGTTAGTTAGGCATGGTGGCACATGCCTGTAGTCCCAGCTACTTGGGAGACTGAGACAGGAGGATCGCTTGAGCCCAGGAGTTCAATACTGCAGTGAGCCATGATCACGCTACTGCACTCCAGCCTGGGCAACAGAGTGAGACCCCACCTCCAAATGAATGAATGAATGAATGAATAAATAAATAAATAAATGCAAAGAAAGAAAAATAATTTCTAAGGCCACATGGCTAGTCAGTAGCAATTCAGAAAGAAGAATACTAGTCTCCCTATTACAAATGCAAAGAAATTTGCACTATACCATCCCAATCTTAATTAAGAGCATGAATCCCAGAAATTTTGCCAGGAACTTCCTAGAGGCAGACTGGTAAAGTCTGTGACAGTGTTGTGTGAGTTGGAGAATACACAAATTTTACTTACGCTTTTTTGATCTGTTTATGAAATTCCCAGAAGTCCTATAAAATAAAATATTTTCACATAATAATATATCAATCCAAGGAATTCACTAGACATCTAAAAGTTAGTTGATTTATTAATTAGGTAGTTACTTAGTATAATTGTCAGAGTAGGATAGCTGCTGTAACTAAGTACCCTTAAATCTTTCGAATAATAAGAGCTTATTTTTTGTTCATATTGTCCAGAACTCAGGCACATGATCACATCTAGCAAGGGAATCTGAAAAATACAGTTTAGATGTGTGAAGAATATTGATAAACATTTAGCAAGATCCAAAGGAATGGACCACAGCATAGGTAAGTTTAGCAGGGAGGCTAGGAGTTTATGTATTAGGTGATAAAAGGTATAGGGTAAAGGAAGATGGAAGAGATGAGCCCACAGCTTGACTCTATCCAAGGAAATGTCTTGGCTTCTAAGATATTATGCACATCTACTCTTTACTTAGTAGCCAGAATGACCTTTATGATTTAAGAATTTAAATCTGACTTTGTCATTCTTCTGTTGAAACACCTTCAACGTTTGCAACAACAACAACAATAACAACAATAATAACGTGGGTCACATCGTCTTTCAAGATGTACCCTGTCTGTTAAGCTTATCTATCGCACCTTCCCATTCACTCTTTTTGCTTTGCTATAATGATCTTGTTAATTTCTCGAAAATGTGAAGATTTCTCCTCACCTGCAGGCTATTTAATTATGCTATTTCTTTCATCTCTTGGTACAATTACAGCAACTACAGCAACCTGCCTACCACAGAGGCATGGTCTC
Organism: Carlito syrichta; assembly: GCF_000164805.1. NCBI lineage: Eukaryota > Metazoa > Chordata > Mammalia > Primates > Tarsiidae > Carlito > Carlito syrichta. The sequence goes on along the minus strand of NW_007258208.1, from coordinate 460,118 downwards.
ATTTAATCCTTTGAAACATATTTAATCTTTTCTTTTTTTTTTAACTAAGACCTACTAATTTTTATTCTTTTTTTTAATCAATATTTTAAATTTTGATATTGTGGGGTACAGTTAAGGGTTAGGTATACAAATATGTTTCATTCAGGCCGCCTTGTTGATAACAGGTGTCTCCCCATCCCCAGACAGATGTTTACTACCATTAGTCCCACCCCCCCATAGTTTCCCACCACTGTCAGTCATTTTCTTATGGTAGTGCGTTGGATGATCAAGGTCCACTATATGAGTGAGAATATGTGATACTCAGATCTTTGTTTCTGTGAGAGGTCACTCAGTATTATAGACTCTAGTTCCATCCAGGTTGCTGCGAAATTCATGATTTTGTTCTTTTTTATGGCTGCGTAGTATTCCATCGTGTATATGTACCACATTTTTTTAATCCAGTCCTCTTTTGATGGACAGTGTGGTTGGTTCCAGGTTCTTGCTATTGTGAACAATGCTGCGATAAACATTCGTGTGCAGGTATCTTTTTTATAGAGTGAGTTGAGTTCTTCAGGGTATATTCCCAGTAGGGGGATTGCAGGGTCATATGGGAGGTTGATGTTTGGAGCTTTTAGGAATCACCACACTGCTTTCCACAGAGGTTGTACTAGTTTACACTCCCACCAACAGTGTAGGAGTGTTCCCTTTTCACCACACCCTATCCAACAGCTATTATTTTCTGAGTTATTGATAATTGCCATTCTGACTGGAGTTAGGTGGTATCTCAGTGTGGTTTTGATTTGCATCTCCCTGATGATTAGTGAGGCTGAGCATTTCTTCATGTGTCTGTTGGCTGCTCGGATGTCTTCCTTTGTGAAGTGTCTGTTCATATCTTTTGCCCATTTTATAATGGGGTTGTTTGTTTTTTTCTTTTCAGCACGTTTGAGTTCCTCGTAGATCCTAGATGTTAAGCCTTTGTCAGCCTGGAATTCGCAAATACTTTTTTCCAGTCTCCCTGCTCTCTTGATGGTTTCTTTGGCTTTGCAGAAGCTTGCCAGTTTAATGAAGTCCCACTTGTCTATCTTATCCCTTATGGCCTGTGGTTTTGAGTTTTGTTCAGGAATTGGATGCCATTTCCAATTTCCATGAGGGTATGTCCTTCATTTTCAAGAATTGGATGCCAGTTCCAATTTCCATGAGGGTATGTCCTTCATTTTCTAAGGTTCTTATGGTTTGAGGTTTTACATTTAGGTCTCTGATCCATTTGGAGTTAATTTTTGTGTATGGGGATAGATAGGGGTCCTGTTTCAATCTTCTGCATGTGGTCAACCAGTTTCCCAGCACCATTTACTGAATAGGTTCTCCTCTCCCTAGTGATAGGTGGTGGAGGCTTTGTCGAAGATGAGTTGGTTGAGAAATTGAGGTTTTGCTTCTGGGATCTCAATTCTATTCCATTGATCTATATGCCTGTTCCTATACCAATACCAAGCTGTTTTGATGATTGTAGCTTTATAGTAAAGTTTGAAGTCTGGTAATGTGATACCACCTGCTTTGTTTTTTTTGCTGAGGATTGTTCTGGCTATTCTTGGTCGTTTGTGTTTCCATATGAATTCCTGTGTTGTTTTTTCTAGGTCTGAGAAGAATGTTCCTGGTAATTTGATAGGTATTGCATTGAATCTGTAGATTGCCTTAGGTAAGATGGACATCTTCACAATGTTGATTCTTCCAGTCCACGAGCATGGGATATTTTTCCACTTGTTTGTGTCATCTTTGATTTCTTTGAGCAGAGTTTTGTAGTTTTCATTGTAAAGGTCTTTCATGTCTCTGGTTAGGAAGATGCCAAGGTATTTCATTTTTGTGTGTGACTATTTTGAATGGAATTGTGCTTCTTATTTGGGTTTCTACTTGTTTATTATTGGTGTAAAGAAATGTGATTGTCTTTTGCATGTTTATTTTATATCCTGAGACTTTGTCAAAGGCCTTTATCAATGTAAGGAGGTTTTTGACAGATTCTCTTGGGTTTTCAAGGTACACGATCATGTCATCTGCAAAGAGAGATAATTTGGCTTCCTCTTTTCCCAGACCTACTAATTTTTCAATTCTCAGCTTAAAAATTATACCCTAGTGACAGCCAAAGATAGATTTAAAATTAAGATGTGAAACCACAGATCCAAGAAACTCAGGGAACATTGACATCAAACACAGAGAATATCAAGTACATGCAAACACACACCTTCACATATAATTCAAACCACTGAAAATCAAAGTCAAGAAATATTCTGAAAGGTACCTAGAAAAAAAAGACACATTATAAATGAAGACAACAATTATAGCAGACTTTTGCCAGAAGTTGTGAAAGCCAGAAGACAATGGAGTGACATTTTCAAAGTGCTAAAAGAAAAAATTCTCAAGCCCAAATTTCATACCCAGCAAAAACATCTTTCAAAAATGAGGGAAAAAATACAGACTTTATTAGACAAACAAAAACTAAAAGACTTTATTGCCAGCAGACCTGAACTATGATAAATGTTAAAGAAAATTCTTCAGGTAGACAAATATGATACCAGACAGAATCTGCATCTATACAAAGAAATGGAGAACGTTGAAAACAGAATAAATGAAGATAAATTTAAATACATTATTTCTTCAATTTTTTTTTTGTCTTGCTTTCAGTTCCTCTTCTGAGATTCCAATTACTTGCATATTAGACTGTTATTGTCCCACAGCTCTTGGGTGCTCTGTTCTGGTTTTTGACATTGTTGTTTGTTTGCCTACTCTTTGTTTTCCTAAAGATTTCAGTGTGGGTGATTTTTATTGACCTGTCTTCAGATTCACTTATTTTTTCCTTGGCTGTTTCAAGCCTACTGATGAGCCCATTGAAGGCATTCTTCATGTCTAATATTGTATTCTTCATTTCTAGCATTTATATTTGATTTTTTTCTATAGTTTCCATCCTTCTGTGGAAACAACTCATCTCCTTATGCATGTTGTTCACTTTTTCATCTAGAGCATTTTAACATAATAATTATAGTTAGGTTCCCCTTTTGATAGTTCTGACATCTGTGCTATATCTGAGCCTGGTTCTGTTGATTGCTTTGCCTCTTGAAAATGTTTTTGTTTTTCTTATTTCTTTGTATACCTTTTACTTTTGTGATAAATGTCAGATGTCTTGTGTAGTTTAGTAGAGGCTGAATTAAATACAGTCATCTACTGCATAATGATATTTTGGTCAATGACGAAACTCATATAAAACAGTGATCCTGTAAGATTATTATAATATTGTATTTTTACTATACTGTTTCTATGCCTAGATATGCATATACTTACCATTATGTTACAATTGCCTACAGTATTCATTACAGTAAGACACTGTATAGGTTTGTAGCCTAGGAGCAATAGACTATACCATATAGCCTAGGTGTGTGGTAGGCTGTGCCACCTAAGTTTCTGTAAGAACTCTCTATAATGTTTACACAACAGTGAAATTTCTTAATGTAACATTTCACAGAATGCACTCCTGTCATTAAATGATGCATGACTGTGGTTGTTACACTTGGAAATGGGCATCTTTGTCCTTATTCTTGGCATTTAATGTGAGGAATGAGCCAATCCACTCAGGAGTTGAACCAGTGTAGAATTTTTTTTTGTTGGTATGGTTACTCTCGGCACAACAGAGATTTCCAAATTTTTCTAGTGTATCCTGTGTTTAGGGTGGGGGCTGGTTTGCCAGAAGGTTTTATCCAATGTCTGCTCCACCCTCAGCTCTATGTCTTCCCTTTGCATTGTGTCTTGGTGAGGTCTTTTTCCATGCTACATGATAGACTACTATCATTTCTTACTAGATGCTTGTTAGCCTGGTGGTGTGAAAGAGGAGGAGGAATTCTCTGTTGTTATGATTAAGTCTCAACTGTAGGCAGGCATTGTGTCTCTGGGCCTTGGGGATGGGGCTTTCTCAGTGGTCATTCTTTACCTTTAGCTGTAGGTCTGGGCCCAGCACATATTCCTGCATCTTCCTGTGGCTGAAGAGTTTGCCCCTTCCCACCTCTCCCCTTCTCCTAGCTGCAATTTTTTTTAAAACCAGTATCCTAAGAGTAGTAGGGTTTGTTGCCCTTCCATCAGCATTTTAAAGCCTTTGTTCTGTAGGAGAGATATCAGGGACAAGGATCCAGGTGTGGATTTACACATTTCTCAGAAGGGCTGCTTTTCCCTTGTTCCAGACTTGTGGCTCACAGGATGCTATCTGAAGACTCCTATCCTGCTCCCAATCTTTTATTGTGTGTGCCCAGAGAGGTCTGTGGGAAAGAGCCTGTGAGAGAGTATACATTCTCCTTTGCCCAGGTCCCAGGTGTTCAATGATGTTTTGCTGGCCTAAACTCAGCCCTTAGTAATTTGTTAAGAATTTTAACTGAATTATCTAGTACCAGTGACCTCTGTTCCTAGTAATCAAGTGCCTGCATTTGTCTCTCTTAGGGTTGCTTGTGTTTTCTTAGATTTTGGGTTTGTTGGTTGCCCTTCAGCTTCAGCTCTCCGATGGGTTTAAGACAAGTGAATTTGTAGATAGTCTAATTTTTTTTGTTGGTGTAAGTCAATAAGAAGTAGAACAGTGTTTCTTACTGTGTCATCTCTTGACTATCTATAATCAGAAGGGTGAGTTTATTAAAAATGCTGATTCTGTGCCCGCTTTGGCAGCACATATGATAAAATTGGAATGATACAGAGTAGATTAGCATGACCTCTGCACAAAGGTGACAAGCAAATTTGTGAAGTGTTCCACATTTTTACCTCAAAGAATCAGATGAAGATGATCTGCTTTAAAACATAGATGATTACTTTAAGTAATGGTTTTACTGAGCCCAAGTCTGGTTTTAAAGTTACTCAAGGCTCTTAATTTCTTCCCCTCTGAATTTATTTTGAGGAAAGCTTTTTTTTTTGAGTTGGAGTCTCACTCTGTCACCCAGGCTGGGGTGCAGTAGCATGCTCATGCCACCCCAGTGTTGATGCGCTGGGATCAGGCAATTCTTCTACCTCGGCCTTCCAAGTAGCTGGAACTACAGGTGTGTGCAACCATGCCCGGCAAATTTTTTAATTTATTGTGGAGATGAGGTCTCGCCAAGTTACCCAGGCTGTTCTCGAACTTGTGGGCTCAGGCAATCCCCTTACCTTGGCCACCCAAAGTGCTGGGATTATAGGCTTGAGCCACGATGCCTGGCCAGGGGAAGGCATTTTGAATATAAGACCATCAAAGTGCAGTGAGTAGAGACCAAATGTCCTTTAGCTTTTTCTAATACTAAGTAGTGACCATCTCATGGGTATTGTTTTCTTCTCTGCTTTGTCTGTGTTTTGAGTCTGTTTTCTATTGTCTTTAAACCCTAATATTAAGTTCTTCTGAACTCTAGAGATAGTTACCTGGTCACTTCAGCATGAAACAGTTTTTAACCATTCCTTAAGCTAAAACTAGAGCACTTTGGTTTAGAAGTGTCACTCTGCTTCTTTCCTATTTTCAGTAAATATGTAATAAAGCATAACAAATCCCCTGTCTTGAATTATTTTCATAAGTAATTCTTCATCAGATAGAATGTGATAATTTTAATACAAATACTCTCCACTCAGCCTTTTATATGTTGAATTTTTGTTGAAGCAATGGAAAATTGCTCATATTCTTTTGAATACAATCAGAGGCTAAATACCTTGGTTATATAACCTCAACAGTCAGTAGGATGAAGAAAATTAGACCAGGTAGGTGACTATTTCAACTCTTGCCTTGTTCCCTCTGACTGCCTCTAAGTCTGAATAACCCAAAGAGAAAAATTTCAAGGGAGCACTACAAGGTCTGACAATATGGTTCATGAACCATCCTAGGAAAATTGTTACATATCTCATTGCTGAATATCGTCATGGTCACCTTTGAAGTACTCCCCTTGGGAAGCTATGCTCTAACGTCAGTGCCTAGTCCACCTGTCAAAGCAATATTGGAGCTCTTTTTCTAGAATGGCCATCAGAGCTTCCTCTGATTACCCTTGATGTCCTGAATGTCAAAATGCCTTCCTTTCAATATTTCCTTTACCTTTGGGTAAAGGAAGAAGTTATTGGGGGTCAGATCAAGCGAGTAAGGAGGTGTTCTAATCCAGTTATTTGCTTACTGGCTAAAAACATGCTCACAGGCATCGCTGTGTGACCTGGTGCATTGTGATGCAAGAGTTCCTTTGGGTCCATTTTTGTACATGCCTTCTCATGACAAGATTTTCAGTTATGATTTTCCTGTTTCTCTATCAATGTTTATTTTGTCTGCTATGCTTTTTAGTCAGCTGATGATTTTGATGGACAATTCAATGAGCTTTTGCAATGTTTTTGTCAATTCTGCTCATTACTGGCTGTCCTGATGGTCATTACTGGCCATCTTCATCAGTGGCGCTTTCTGTCCCCTCAGAAAAATATTTAATCCATTTGTGCATGGCCATATTCTTTATGGCATTATCCTCATAAACGTGGACTAACATGTATGTTCCTAATTTCACTTCCACTCTTGCCAAGTTTAACAAGAAATTGAATGTTTGTTGGTTATTCTAATTCAAACTCCAACATTCTCATTATGACAACTCTGATGATCATTCCAAAAAAGAGTTCCAAAATTGCTTTGATGGGTGGACTAGGCACTGACATCAGTGCGTAGCTTCAGAAGGGGAATACTTCAAAGATTACCATAGTGATATTCAGCAATGAGGTATGAAGCACTTTTTCTAGGATGAGTTTGTGAACTTCATTGTCAGACTTTGTAATTGCAGAAGATTGGAGGACAATATTTGGACCAAGATCTTACATATTATTTTGGTGTCATACTCAGCAGTAAGCTGTTAGATTCATTTTGAGAAATCTCCATAATTTCAATATGTAAACTTTTAAAGACCTGTCTACATTGTTATATGTATGTGATGTGTGATATTAGCAATGTTTTTATAAGTATTTACTATGTTTTTCTATTTAGTTTAATTCCAATAATTTATTGTTTTTGAATTGGAGTCTCACTTTGTCGCCCAGGCTGGAGTGCAGTGGCACGCTCCCGGCCACCGCAGCCTCTACCTGCTGGGCTCTGGTGATCCTTCCGCCTCAGCTTTCCGAGTAGCTGGAACTACAGGCACACGCTACCATGCCCAGCTAATTTTTTTTTGATTTATTGTAGAGATGAGGTCTTGCCAAGTTGCCCAGGCGGCTCTCAAACCCGTGGGCTCAGGCAATTCACTCACCTTGGCCTTCCAAGGGATTATAGGCTGAGCCACCGAGCCTGGCCAATTTTGTATTTTAATAAAATGTTTCTAAACTTTGAAAAATATTGCTGGTCCTGAAGCCACACTCCAGCCTTATAAATCTGAGAATTTAAGGAGGTGTGCATTTTATCAAGCTTGCCAAGTGATTTGTATGCATTTTAAAGTTTGAGTATTGTCAGATTCAAAATTCACAGAGCTGGGGTTCAAATACTATGGCAGCATAAATATTTTGGACAAAAAGAGGGTTTCAGAAGAAAGATCCTTCTAACTTCCTCCTGTCCTTCTGTCTCCCATCCGTTTTTCTTTCTGGAAGCAAGTCATAAAATTCTTCTCTCAAGGTAGATCACAGAAACTAGAACTTCTTTCCCCAAAGTGAGCCACTCTCCGACCTTCTCCCTTGAAGACTCTTATGTGACTGATGTTTAGCCCTATACCTGGAGGAAAGGCACGCTATACAGAAAGGCCAGGAAGAATCCAAATAGAAAGTCTTTGCTGGGTTTTCTCCCTCAGTCTATTACCATTTTATCATACCCTTTTGTCCAAGGACGTTTCTACATGACTGTTCATTCTTTATCAAACCCCAGCATAAAAACGAACAGTTTTCTCTGGGTCTTTGGGTCTTCATTTCTGAAGTTTCCCATGTCACATGAAACTTTGGTTTGAAATAAATTCGTTATGCTTGTCTCTTGTTAACCTCTCTTTTGCTATTGGAGTGTTGGCTATAACCTTGTGATGTGTGATCAAAAACGCAACACACATTTTTCATCTCTACAGCAGCAAACATTTATTAGCACTTATGGTGTCACAGTATACAGGAAGGAGAAAAATGCTTCCCTCTACTCTTTGGTCTACAAATTAAATTGACCTGAAACAGATTAACAGGAAAAAGGACTATTTAAATAATGCATGCATGCATGGGAGTTCTACAAAAATATGAGGCTCAAAGAAATGGGTAGATGTTTATGGGCTTATGTAGCTGAACTACAGAATAGAATAAGGGTTTGGGGCTTTTGTGGGTGGCGGAGACAAATCATGGGAGGGTGAGGGGAGGAAAAGTATGGTGAATTAAGGCTGCCTTGTTATGCAGATAAAAGGTTCTCAGGTGATAAAAGTTGTCTGGAGTAGCTATCTTCCTGGTACAGACACCTTTAGTAATACACATTTCCTTTACAAATGTAAATTTCCTTTACAAAAGGGCAACTTTGCAGAGCTACTCTTGTGTCTGCAATTTCTCAAAATAACCTGCTTGAAATAATCAATATGCCAAAAAGATATATTTTGGGGTGGTGTGTTCTAGTCTCCTGCTGTCATATTTTGGGGTGGTGTGTCTTAAGCCCTAACAGCAGGCACTTTTGACAAATAATATTGTTAGGTCAGACCAGACAGGAGGTTTGGTCTATGATCCAGTGCCACACAAAAGATGCAAAGAGTTAACAGAAACTAGATTGGAAAATATAGTTTATTTAGGGAGTAAATTGAAGAGAGAGAAGAGAGAAAGAGGAAATTCACCTACCCAAGGCAGGGGAGGGGGCCAATGCTTAAGAAAACATGGCAGCCACAGGTCAAAGAGCCACATGGCCAGACCAGAGCTTAGCAAAGCAATGGCAAATGGTTGCTTGAAATTGAATGCTTTTAAACCTTCCCTTTGATGAGGGCAGGTAGTTAAGGTAATTAAGTGGTGGTCTGTTTCATATCATCGTGGAGGGAAGGTAAGCACAGGTGCTGATGTCAGGTGATGGACAGCAGACAGATGGGTGGGTTAGTCACATGACTGCTGTTATGGTGATGAGGTCTGTGTCATGAAGGTCACAAAGGGCTGATTAGGTTAACTTGTTTCTTATGGGTGGAGGCAAATACTTGGAATAGAAAAGCTAATTAATACAACACAATCTGGGGAGAGGTTGTAAAACAATTTTTAATAACTGCCTCTGAAAAACTGTTTCTGTCCTTGAGTAGAGGGCAAGCTAGGTAATGTTAAGAGAATATGATAGAACCAGGCAGTGCCCAAATGGTTGTACTTTAACTTAAGATTAATCCATTAAGTAATTCCACTTTGGCATTTCATCCTTTCAATTATCTTATTTAAATCTCATAACCTATGGCACAGGCACCCTTATCATCCTCTTTACAGACAATGTGACTGGGTCTTAAAGAGGTTAATTAACAACGTATCCCAAGATTATACAGCTACTATGTGGCAGGATCAAGCTTTGAACTCAGGTGGTTTGATTCTAAAGCCCAAGACCTTTTAAAAATTGAGATGTAATTAACATGCCATATACTTCATCTTTTAGTGCACAATTTAGTAGTTTTAATATTTTCACAAGGTTGTGAACCACCCCCAAAAGGGAACCATCATACTCATCAACACTCACGTCCCATTCCTTCCTCCCCCCACCCCCAGTCTCTGGCAACCACTAATTTACTTTCTGTCTCTGTGGATTTGTCTGTTCAGGACATTTCATGTAAATAAATACAACCATATAATATATGGTCTTTTGTGTCTGGCTTTTTTCACTTGGAAAAGCCAGAGGTCTTAACCACTATGCTAGAAAATCATAAATGGGAATTGTATCTGCTTAGACAAGAGGATAAACACCTTTCAGCTTGCTCATGCAGAAAAAGACAGGATAACCATAAAAAACATATTCAAGAATTCCATTCCATTGCATAAAGACGTATTGAGTACCTTCTATGAGCAAAGCCTCGGGTTGGATACTCCACTATCATAGGAGTATATCTGAATTGCCTGTAGAGTCTGATCCAAATAGATTTCTGTGTTTCACTTCCCAGAGATTCTGATCCCGGGATCCGAACTGGGCCCAAGTCCTGTGTTGCTAACAAGCCTCTTCAGGTGATGATGCTATAACTGGTTAGGGACAAGCTGGCAAGCACAGCTGAAGGGTGGCGTCTCTCCACTCTTAATATGCATATGAATCACCAGAGGATCTTGTTAAAATTCAGAAGCAAATTCATTCAGCAAGTCTGAGATGGGGCCAGCGAGTCTGCATTTCTGATAAACTCCTAGGTGGTGCTGATTTGCTACTTTGGGGGCAAGCCTGCAGGGATGAAGGTCAATGATAGAGAAGTTCTAGTTCCTTCTTAGGAAGCTTACGTCAAGTGCAGAGACCTGAATGCAGCTAAGTAGAGGCAAAGTGGGCTAACTGTCCCAATAAAGACATAAATATGTTATGAATAGAGATTCTCTCCACCCCTCCCGCCAGCCACCCTGTGCTCTATTGCTTGTTCATGAGACATCCAGAAAAAAAAAATGGTGTGTGTATTATTTGTTACACTGTTTAGCTAGGTAGGAAAGTGTATTATACATTTGACACACATTGACATACATTTGACACACACATGTATTATACACTTTTGACACACAAATAGTTACTATCCTCAGAAAAAAAAATATTGAAGCTAGTGAGGTAAGTTCTAATTTTCCAGAAAATTCACTGATGTGGAAAACTTCATTTCCTGATAATGCTGGGTAAATCTGTGTTTTGTAGGGTGCTCCATATGGTGTTGGTGCTCATGAATTGTTTAGTTTTATTATCCTCATTAACAGGGATAATGGTTGCTTTTTAACAATCATGATCACCATCTGGAGACTGGAAAACTACAGTTTGAGGCTCAGGTAGAAAGAGCAGACTGTCCTGACTGGGTCCCATCTCAATTAGTTCTCCACTGTCCAGCATACATACCTGATTGTGGCACATAAGATCTACCAAGACAGATGTGGAGTTAATTCTAGAGAAGACAGACGCATAGCAACATGGAACAAAACTCAGAGAGTGCAGCAGACAGTGACTCCGACTTGGCTGTTTAATCTCATTCTAATCTTAGATATGCACACAGTGACTTCCACATGTGTTCCCCTCACAGCCCCAGTGACCCCTAACTTTGCTGCTGGAGTTGTGATAAGTGGATGATGTGACTAAGTCACTGCTCTCCCAGCTCTTGGGGTGAACTGGGTTTGAACACCTGAGCATCTTCTCTTTGTGCTTCACAGAGGATTGCCTTGTTGGGGGAGGTGGCTAGACCACCAAACTGCATGGTAACCATAGCAACCATGCCCTCTGCCCTTGTGGATTTTTTAGGGCTTCCCTCCGAGCATTTCCTTGGCCCATCCTTTCAAGCTCTCCCAGCTTGTTGAAAAGGAGCATCTGAGACGGACTCAGTCCTAACATGCAGGGGCAGTCAAGGAGTGAAGATTGGCAGCTTCTACTTGGTGCCTAAACAATCAGCACCCCATGAGCTAAGCGCGGGGGGGGGGGCGGTACTCACCCCATTTCTCTTCAGAATCACTGTCGCTGTCTTCTGTATTTAGAAGATGGCAGCTTTGACCATATATCATGACAGTCAACTGAATGTAGGATTAAGACCCTAGCACACTCCACTGAATGCATAAATTAATATTTTGGTTATGAACGTCTTAATGACATGACTTTCTGACAGGAATAAAAGTCACACTGGTAAATCACAATTTTTTAAATAGACCCCAAACTGATGGACTGTTTCAGAACTTTCCAGTTCTGGTAACATAAAATAGAAAGGGTAGAACTATGCAGTCTGATTTGCACTATTTGTTCTTTGGGGGTTGCATATACCATATTAGAACTGCCTCATGTTATTTGGTCCTGATTGGGTGAGATAACAACTCTATCCTCCACAGTTGGGAGCTGACTGTGACACTTTCTCATAGACTCTACATAATAGCTCTCCTGTAAACTTATTGGATGATCTTGAACACTTCATTTAGCATTTTTGGGCCCTGGTGTCCTCAGCTTTAAATGAGGGGAGTGGAGGTGAAGGAAATTAAATTAGGTGATAATTAACACCCTTTTCAGCTCTAACCTTCTGTAGCTCTCTCGAGTGCTGGTCAAAGCTCAAATTTTAATTATAGAAATGCCAGTGAGCCCTTTCTGCCATAGACTTTAGCTCCATCCTCGGTGGCTCTGGTGAAAAGTGATATGTTCCGTGGCAGGGACCACGAGCTCATGTCCAGTTGTCTGCTTGAATGTGCAAGATCACCAAGTATCCAGGACACAGCACGAGAAGCAGGAAGGAAGCTCCTTTAGACCAAGCGTGATTTGTATCAGATAAGATTTAGTGCAGTTATATATAGTGAAAAACCGAAAATAACTGTCTTAAAGCTGGGGTTCTTAAAGTATGATTCCCTACCAGTATTTTGCCTCATTTGGGAGCTTGTTTGAGATAGATCTCATGTCTCAACCCATACCTGGTGGATCAGAAATTTAGCTTAGCAATTTACGTTTCAAGAAGACTGCAAGTACACTCAAGTTTGAGAACCACTGTCCTAACCACACAAAGGTTACTCTATCATAGACAAAGAGATCTGGAAGAAGTCCATCCTGGGCTGATCAAATGTCATCAGGAACCCAAACTGACCACCCAAAGTCTGCTTTATTAGACTCAACTCTGAGTGACTTTGACATTCTCCCTCAAGTAAATTCTACTCTCAAAGGAAAAAGATTGAATAGCCATTGAGGACATTTGATATAATTTGGGGATGGATATGATGGCTCATACCTGTAATCCCAGTGCTTTAGGAGGCGGAGGTGGAAGGATTGCTTGAAGCTAGGAGTTTGAGACTAGCCTGGCAACATGATGAGACTCTGCCTGTACAAAAAAAAATTAGCCCAGCCAGGCATAGCACTGCACACCTGTTGTCCTGTTATTCCAGCTATTTAGAGGCTGAGGCAGGAGGATCACTTGAGCCCAAAAGAAAGTTTGAGGTCGCAGTGAGCTATGATCATGCCACTCCAGTCTGGGCGATAGAGCGAGACTCTGTTTAAATATGTGTGTGTATGTGTGTGTATATATATATGTGTGTGTGTGTTTGTATGTATATAAAATTTTATGTATACAAAATATCGTTTACCTGCTGGAAATAATTCCCAAATATAAATCCTAAAAATATTTTGAACAACAAAAACCATCACTGGGCTAAATGTTTCCTAATATGCCATGCACATGGGCATATAGTCATTGGTATGTTTGTTTAAAAATTAACCTCATTAATTCATGATTATATATCTTAATAATACATTAGCATTATAAGGCCATATCTTATGATCCTTTTTTAAATCTCCCTCATAACATATTACTGATCATTGAGTAAGCATTCAATAAATAAGGATTGAATTAAATTAATAACTTCATAGAGACCTAGGCATGACACAGGTTGGGCAAAATAAAATAAAGACTCAAATTCTTATTTGGATAAGTAAATCAATGTAAAAAGTGACTTAAGATGTTTCATCATTTCAAACATTTGGTTCTCAATAGTAGATATATATGTTTTCAATATGGTTTGGGCTTTGTTGATTTGAGCAGAGGACTGAGAGCTAAGACCCAAATTTTAGTCCTATCTCTGCCTTTCTAAATAGGCAAGTCCCATAACTCTCTTTGCATCTCATTTTCCTTGCCTGCTGGGCAAAGAATTCTTACAAATACAGGGACTGGACAAGAAGAACTAATCCATGATTCCATTTTTCTTCTCTGAGGTAATATGTGTATGGGTCCTCCTCCTAGGAGAGAATGGGTAGGTAGCACAGTTAGGGCACACCAGGTACCCACTCCGGACTCTATACTCCTTAAGATGAAATCACTTTCCATTAGTCTGTGTGGATCTGTGGGTGGGAGAGTCAAGGGGTGAGTCTGAGCACAGACAATGACACAGGGAGTTTTTATCTCAGAGAGGCTTGGTGGTTTAGAAAACTGAAAGAACTTTTCATTTTAACACGTAGTTCTGCTTTCCAAGAGACAATAACAGTGTTTTTGACCAATTCCTAACTTTGAAGATGGAAAAACTATGCCAATTTGCCAAGACCCTGTTCTGAGGAGCAGCTAGAGGATGCCTGTTTATGCGAGGAGAAGGCAAAGCCATTTCCAGATCAGACCGCCTGCTTGCTGACAGACAGATCAAATCAGCGACATTTAATGAGCTTCTCCCAGGGACAGTGTGAGGACTCCAGAAGACTTGAGGGAGATGTAGCTGGCACTGTAGGTTGTCTACTCAGCAGTCATACCCTCTTTTTCTTAACCACAGAACTCCTGTATCATGGAGGGCAGCATGTGCCCACTTAAAAACTACATCTCTTAGCCTCTCTTATGCCTATGTGTAGCTTTGTGACTACATTCTGGTTATTGAAATCCAAATGCAGACTTAATCTGGATCTCCAGGAAGGCTCTATAAAGGGAGCTGACTCAGCTCTGTGCCTCAGTGTGCCTTACCTTTCTTTCCTTTGTCTTTCCTGAGGTCTGGAATTTGAATGTAGTGTCTGGAGCTTCTGTTCACATCCTGGGCTGTAAGTGTGGAAACCACGCACTGAGGATGGTGGAGCAGATTAGAAGGAAACTTAGTCCCTGTTGACTTTATATCAATCATAGACCGCCTCCCCACAGACCTTTTCATGTGGGAGAATAGCTTTTTAGTGTTTAAGCCTTCATTAGGCAACTTGGTGAGACCTTGTCTCAACAGTAAATCAAAAAATTAGCTGGGTATGGTGGCGCATAACTGTAGTCCCAGCTACTTGGAGGGCTGAGGCAGAAGGATCGCCTGACCCCAGCAGGTTGAGGTTGCAGTGGCTATGATTGTGCCACTGCACTTCAGTCTGGGTAACAGAGTGAGACCCTGATTTTAAAAAAAGTCTCAATTATTTTAGTTTTCCACTATATATTGCTGTACCTAATCCCAGTTGACACAGGCAATCCCTGTTCTTAGGAAACTTTGTGCCTCTGGATGATGGCCTATTCCAGGAACATGCATCTGTCCCTACTGCAGAGTTTATCACTCTTCTATTAGAGCAAGAAGAAGCTAAAACCTGGGACAGAAAGAACTCAGCAGGTATTAGTACTTGAGTCTTCCCTGGCACCTGTGGAAAGGTTACAGCATATTAGAACTGGAAGGGATGTTATTGATGACTTGGTTTAGTTCCTCCCATTCTGCCTCCCCTCTACATTTTAGAGATGAGTAAACTGAAGCTTGGAGATGCTAAATGAAGTGTCCAGAATCATACAGTAAGTCACAGAAGAGTTATTATCCTACTGGAAGGTGTTATCCATCCCATCAGTAGAGGACTTTTCAGTCAGCAGAGGAGAGTAGCATGACCTCACCCAATAAGGAACAGATCCCAGCAAGAGGACTAATGTGTTCTAGAAGGTCTACCTATCAGGCCTGGTTTTCTGGTGTGGTTTCAAGTTAACTCTCAAAGTCAGTTCAGATGAAAGATTTCAAAATGTTTTAGCAATGATTTGTTCATGTAGCTTTCATCCTTATTCCATCTTCATTGTTGAGAAGTTATTGCCGTGAGACCTGAGAAAATCTTGACCGACACACAAAAGGTAATATGAAAGTTTCATAGGATTCACATTAAAACAAACTTCTGGGAATTGGATCTTTCAAATTAGCCTCCAGAGTGAATGAGTATGTTGGTAGGTTCATATATATGCATTAACTATGGGAGGAAGGGTGGCTTCAAAACAAAGCCATTCAGCAGCAAATAATCCATGAACCCTTCCTTAGAGGACAGACTAGTGGAATATTAGCAGTTTTAAGGCTAGAGGGTAGATTAAAGGACCAGGAAAACAGAAGAGAATGGGTGGCCAGTATGGCTTTTGCAGAAGTTTCCTCTAATTCAAGAGTAAGCCTGATCATTAGCAGAAGCACAGAGGAGGAGCCTTCACACAGTCCAAATTTTATTACTACTTTGGTAGTGTGTTCTTATCCAACATTAAATCTCATTCAGCTGCTGGTAAAATTCAACCTGCTCAATGGGGAGCCCTCCCAGCTGGAACCCATGCTTCTCGCATGCACTTGGAACACCATGTTGTAGAAAGACTTTAATTACAGGGAACATCTACAAACATCACTTTGTTTACGTGTGGTTAGTGACAGCCTTACAGTTCTCTGGGTTTCTTGAGTGTCTCCCCAGACCACCCACAACACAGGACCTCCTGAACCCAAGAGGTTTCTTGCTTCTGTTTCTGTTCGAGGAACTTCTCTGGTTTGGGAGGGTCTCAGATTTTTAACAACAGTTGTCTCTGAAATCTTCTGATTTCTCCTTGGGCCCCATGACTCTGGAGCACTTTCTTTACCCTTTCTATTCTTACTCCTCCTGAAACCCTTCTCACCCCTAACCAAAAACCTGAATGCAGAACTCCTGATAAGTAAACATGCAGCATCCCATGGTACTTCAATTTTGCAAATCTTTTGAAGGCTTGGAGCTAGAAAGTTGTATATGCTTTTTTCACCTTTGCCGATTTCTTCTGCAGAGATATGCCAAGTTCAGTATCCAGCACATGTGAATGAAGAATTCAGAATACTCACCAGAGGTTACTGGGACCTGAAATTTAAAATCTGTAATTCAACGGTTTTTATTAACAGATATGTTCAACCATCACCCACAATCCATTTTAGAACATTTCCTGCTGCAAATGAGAGCTTGGACCACTGATTCAACAACTCTGCTTTAAGCATGAAGTGGAGACGGGATTACATGGGTGATAATCTCTTTGAAGTGATTTTGTGTTTATCTGGATTTCAGCTGCAGAGTGCAGCCAAGAAAATAAGCTTAGGCTTGTTCTTTGTGTCTGAGTGTTTGCTTTGCATATATAGAGACATTTTTTAATTAGCTGCATCAGTCTCAGTTGGCATTGACCATAGATCCCAGTTTATAAGGGGGCATGTGGTAGGTTCTTAAAATTTTATTTTATTTACTTTTAACAGACAGTGAACTTCCTTTTGGGTGGGGGGGGTGTAAAGTTCTATGGATTCTAACATATGCACAAACAGGATATGGAACAATTCTAACACCTTGATAAATAGTTTATTCTGTTAAAAAAACTGCTTTATTGCAATATATTTCACATACCATACAATCAACTCATTTAAAATCTATAATTCAACGGTTTTTATTAACAGATATGTTCAACCATCACCCACAGTCCATTTTAGAACATTTCCTGCTGCAAAAAGAGAAACTCTTTACCCTTTAGCTATCAGTCTTTCATCCTCTCCTGAACTTAAGCAACCAGTAATCTACTTTCTGTCCCTGTAGATTTGCCTGTTCTGGACATTTCATGTAAATGAAATTAAACAATATGTGGTCTTTTGTAACTGGTTTCCTTCACTTGGTATACCGTTTTCCAGGCTTATGTATGACATAGTGTATATCACAACTTCACTCATTTTTATGACCAAATAATATTCCTTTGTGTGGAGATACTACCTATTGTTATCCATTCATTAGCTGATAGACATTTGCGTTGTTTCTACCTTTTGGCTATCATGAATGGTGCTTCTATGAACACTTGTGAATATGTTTTTGTTTGGTCACCTGTTTTCAATTCTCTTGGGTATATACTAGGAGTGGAATTGTTGGGTCATGTGGTATTTTTATGCTTAACTTTACGAGGAACTTCCAGACTGTTCTCCTCAGTGGCTGTACCATTTTACGTTCTCACCAGCAATGTGCCAGGGTTCTAATTTTTCCATAACCTCCCTAACACTTATTATTATTATTTTTTTGCTTATAACCATTCTAGTGAGTATAAAATTCCATGGTAGTCTTGGGGTTGTAATATCCTCACACACAAGAACGTGGGGATTTTTGTCCCATTTTGTTGCCTGCTGCTGATCCAAACTTAGCAAAACATAGATCTTCAGAATGAGAGCTATAAAGGGAGATGGGCAGATAAATAAATAAAAAAGATTAAATAAGGCCAGTATGACAAAGAACAAAGTGTTACAATATGAAAATCATGAGTTCAGTGTGCACTTTTGGCCAAGACATTATTTGTTCCTACTATGTGCCAGGCTCTGTGTGAGACTTAAAGCTTATTTAAAGAGAACCATGGCAGGGAAGCACAGAGGAGGGGCCTTCACACAGTCTAGTTATCAGAAGGCTTCCTGGAGGTGGAGGGATGAAAAGTAAGTAAAGTCTCATCAGACAATAAGGCACTGTAGAAATACATGAGAGAAAGCCATACTGGATGGCTTATTTTTCTTTGGTCTTACGGCAACAATCTTGATTAGAGTTTCATTTCCCAATCAGTAATTGGGTATAATTCTTTCTTGAGGAAAATAAATCATAGCTAAGGTCTTTGCAAATATTGCTAGCTTTTGATTATTTTCACTGATTAAAGGAGAACATATAATTCAGAATGGCAACCATCTAAACAGAGTTCATATTTTACTTTGAAAGATGTTTTTTCTCTTGCCTCCCAGATGTCACAATGGCAGACATTCTTTTAGATACAACTACACCATGGAGTTCTAGGAAATGGGGCTGGACTCCCAGGATGATGCACTGGCCCAACAAATTTGGACAATGCTTCTTGTTTGCACCTTTCCTGTGGTGAAAAATAATAATTTGGGTTTTAGGTTTTTTTGTCTAATATCTGCTAGATAGGAAGAACAATTCTGAAACCTTTTGATCTATTTTAGAAATGGCAAAAATACTCCGAGATCACCTGTGCTGCTCATTCTCGCTTGGTACCATAAAAACTTTTTGCCAAATTCATGGGAGGAAAATGAGATTATTATTTTTTTTTGATGCGACTCTGATTTTCTGAATCATCATAAATAACTTACTAATTTATGCCCCAAATAACCTAGACATCATTATAAAATATGCACAGGCTGGGTGCAGTGGCTCATGTCTGTAATCTCAGCATTTTGGGAGGCTGAGGCAGGAGGATTGCTTGAGTCTAGGAGTTTGAGACCTGCCTGGGCAACATAGCAAGACTTTCTTGTTACCAAAAAAAAATAATCAAGCATAGTGGTGTGCACTTGTAGTCCCAGCAACTTAGGAGAATGAGGTAGAAGGATCGCCTGAGCCCAGGAGGTTGAGGCTACAGTGAGTGATGATCATGCCACTGCTCTCTAGCCTGGGTGAGTGCAAACAACAACAACAAATAAAATATGCATAAACATACAATTGACCAACTTTTGGATGACATCTCTGGGGGACTACCAATGGAGAATAGACTCTAATCCCTAATAAATAATATATCAGTCAAAGAAACAGACTCATATACATAGAATAAAAACCTGAAAGCTGTTGGAACTACTTATGGGAAATTAGTTACATGTTTTTATTAAGTATTTCTTCAATTTTAGAAAAGAAATGCCATTTGGTATGTGGTTTGAATGAACGATAAAAGCATTTTGTAATTAGTACATGAGTTATATACTTGTTTTCTTTTGCTACATAACAAATTCTCCCAAAACTTAATGGCCTCAGACAACAACCAATAATTGCTCTCTCATGTGGTTTCTGGAATGGGTCAGCTGAGAGGTTTTGGCTCAGGAAGTCTCATGAGGCTGTAGTCATTTGAAGGCTTGACTGGGGCAGGAGGATCTGCTTTCAAATGATGCATGCTTGTGGATGGAGAACTGGTGCCTCAATTCCTCTTCAAGTGGAACTCTCCATAGGGCTGCTTGGAAATTCCCACTGCACGACAGCCAGCTTCTCCTAGGACAAGCTATCCAAGAGGGCAAGGCAGAAGCAGCAGAGTCTTGATGACCTAGCATAGGAAGACAGATATAATCACTTTTGCATTTTTTCATTTGCCATACAAAACAATCCTGGTAAATGTAGGAAAGGACAACACAGGACATGAATGAATACCAGGAAGTGGGGACCACTGGGAGCCATCCTGGAGACGGGCTGCCACAAGTTATTAGTACATAAATGTAAATGAGTCAATTAAGGCTGGGTGCGGTGGCTCACACCCATGATCCCAGCACTTTGGAAGGTGGAGTGGGGAGGATCACTTGAGCACAGAAGTTCAAGACCAACCTGGGGAATATAGTGAGACCTCATCTCTCTATAAAATTAAAAAATTAGCTGGGTGGGGGGCACGTGCCTGTAATCCAAGTACTCAGGTGGCTGACACAGGAGAATTGCTTGAGCCCAAGAGTTGGAGACTGTGGTAAACCATGATTGTGCCGCTACACTCCAATCTGGGCAACAGAATGAGACTATGACTCGAAAAAATAAAATAAAATAATAAATAAATAAATGAGTCATTTAAAAACAGAATTGATTAAAATACCCCTCT
The DNA here is from genome assembly GCF_000164805.1 of Carlito syrichta. Classification (NCBI taxonomy): domain Eukaryota; kingdom Metazoa; phylum Chordata; class Mammalia; order Primates; family Tarsiidae; genus Carlito; species Carlito syrichta. The sequence goes on along the minus strand of NW_007258208.1, from coordinate 439,785 downwards.
CTCTCTTCTAGCGATTAACATTTGAATACTACTCTTTTAAAAAAGAACTCCAAATGAGTGAGGACAAATTATGAAATTATTGTAGCTCTTTTAGGGAGAAAGAATTATGATCAGCAACAGATAGATCATTAGCTCAGGGCTATGCAGGACCATCTATAATTAGCTTGATTCTGTCCTATACCACTGTGAGCATAGAGCCCTGGGGTCTTGGCACCCTCCCCAGAGTCTCTGAAATACACAACAGGCCTTCAACAGTGATTTCATGTCATCTCCCATGTTATTTCCATGTGACTACTCAGTTTGCTTGGCCCCAGCAGTGGTGGTTTCCAACCATTTCCCCCTGCGACTGGTGATGTTTCCTAATGTCCTATGCCATAAACCATGGATAATCCTTAGTTATATGTGATTCCAAGACCACTGGCTTAGCAGCTACTCCATTTCTTCTTTCCTTCATTCCTTTCTTTTTTTTCTTTTTCTTTTTTAGAGACAAGGTCTTGCTCTGTTGCCCAGGTTGGAGTGCAGTGGTGCAATCATAGTATCACTGCAGCCTCAAACTGCAGGGTTCAAACGATCCTCCTGCCTTGGCCTCCCAAAGTACCAGAGCTGACTCATTTCTTTCTTTTTAATTCAAGAAAAATATTAGAATAAAAGTGAGTGAGAGAGGGTTATCACAGGGACAAGCTCAACTCAGCTCCAATTTATATAAATAAGTAAGGTATGTATGTAAATAAGACATTTTAAAACTTTTGCACATTAATTACTACTAGTAACAAACTCCTTGACCCTGAGGCTGAGAGCTTCAGTAAGCACACCAGTCAGTGAGACAACCATGCTTTCTTTACACGTTGGCTTCTGATGTCCCCAGGTGCCCATGCTGCAATGGATGGTATAGATGTGCTTGTTGATTTCACTCTCTGGATCTGAGCAACTCCTATTCCTCCACTCTCCTTTCCAGTGGGACTCTCTTCCTGTTCCTCCCTATTACCCTCATGGCTATAGGTGGAGGCTCACACACCGATGACACCACACAAATGCATCACCACTCCTAGGGGAAACAAGTCAGTGACCATTAGTTAGGATTATTACTGTAACTTTAATTCAGAATTATTATAAGAATCAATGTTTGTTCTGTCAGGGTTTTTGAAATTCCTTTGTTGAAAAATAAGAGTATTTAGGTGGTGAGTTTTCTTGTTTCTCATTTAACAAATGAGAGAACCAAGGCTGAGGGTAGTTAAGCCACACGGCCACTAAGTTATTGAGGACAGGATTAGAATGTCAGCCTCTGACACCTGGTCCAAGTGGTTTTCATTATGCTACAAATGCTACTGAAAAATGTCAGAGGATGTCACAGACCAACATTAATTAGTGGATTATTTGATGAAAGTGTTCAATGACACATCTCTTAAGAAAAATTGGTCTCTTAAAAAAAGAGATTACACAATGGCTTGGATCCTAAGGATTTAAAGATAGTCTTCAGGCATTAGAAAGTTAAGTTCAAGTTAGCAAGTTAAATTGGATAGAAGGACAGTGGCAAAAGTATTAGCATTACAGAGCATATGAAAGAAGTGCAGTTGTGGTACCTAATACTTGTACTTCAAAGTATAGGCAGTGAAGAGTCAAACTGCAAGGAGTGTTTTTACTTCTCAAATATTGACCATGAACCTATTGTAGGCAAGACATTTGCTTCGACATGTAGGTTTCTTCCTTTTAAAAATTTTGTCCTATTGTAGACATGTGGGGTACAAGTCAGGATTAGTTACACAAGTAGGCTATGTGCAGGTGGAGTCCGGACATGTAGGTTTCTGAAGGGTCCATAGTTTGCAATATTATAGCCTAGAGCGTGCTTGGAGGGCGACTCAAACAAATGCTCTGTGAAATGTTTCTGTATTTAATTTGGGGCGGCTGTGGAGAGCACCGTAAGTCACACCATGCAGTATGCCTTTTCATGATAGAAGCAAGTTTTAGGCCTCAGTGTGTCAGAGAGCTCTAAGAAACTGGATCTCGGCATTCACTATTTTACTCTTTGAGTTTGCCTCACGGCACACTAACTTTAACTCTGTCTTACAGAATTGCTCAGTTTATATTTCATCTTTGCTCTGATTTTCCCATCTATCTATGTATATTCTATTGTCATACATATTTCTAAAGTGACTCTGAAATGAATGGATGAGTGAATGAATTTATAAGTTAACCTGGGGAGATTTAAGAATTTTACAGACATCTACAAAGGAAGTTTTAGCACACAGATGAGATGTACCCTTGCTAAATAACACTCATTTGCTTAGAAACAATATGTTATCAATAAAGGAGTGCATCTAGGTAGTACAAAGAAGAAGATGTAGTCCTGGCTCCTAATTTCCTACAGGTTTTAATTCTAGCCAGTGGCCCAGAGAGGCTCCGCCCAGAGGACTGGCATTCTCCTCCAGGAAGTCCCACAGGTCTTGGCACAGAGATATTTGAGAAAGTATGGAGGCCTCCTGAAAGACTGACTAGTTACCTGATATAATGAGGTCACTCAGTATAATTAATGCTTTTATTGAGCATTGTTTCTGGAGTGAAGAATTGTGCGGGGAAGAAGAAAGAGTTCTATCAAGAGTCGTCTCCAGAGGCAGAATAGACCAGTGATTCTCCATGTGTGGTTCAGCAGCGTCAGCATCACCTGGGAAGGGGCAGGAAAGTAATTACTCAGGGCTCACCCAGAGCTGTTGAATCATAGATTCTGGGAGTTTGGCTCAGCGATTTTTTTTTTTTAATCACAGTCTCACTCTGTCATGCAGGCTTGAGTGGAGTGGCATGATTATGATGATCGTGGCTCATGGCAGCCTTGACCTCCTGGGCTCAGGCAATCCTTTCACCTCAGCATCCTAAATTGCTGGGACTATAGGTATGTACCAAAACACCCACTATTGTAAAAATTTTTTTGTAGAGATAAGCTTTCGCTATGTTGCCTAGGCTGGCCTTGACCTCCTGGGCTCAAGCAGTCGACTTGCTTTGTCCTCCCAAAATGCTGGGATTACGGGCATAAGCCCCCACACAATCTGTATTTTAATGAGCCCTGAGATGATTCTTCATGTTCAGGCTCAAGAACTGCTGGGATATAGCAGTTACAGGATGAATGCTGCAGTTAGACTTCCTTTGCTAAAATCCTGGCACTACCAATTATGTGACCCTGGGCAAGTTGCTTGCTATCTCTGTGCTTCAGTTTTCTCATCTGTGAAATGGAGATAATGGTAGTATCACATTCAGAAAGTTTGTTGTAAGGATTACATTACAATACACTTACAATAGTGCCTAACACATAGGAAAAGCTTGAGAAATGTTAGCCATTATGACCTGTCATGGAAGAATGTAAGGATTTCTCTTTCTAGCCCCTCTTTTTGTAAGAACCCCACGAACCTCCCTAATACAGCCTTCTCTGAGGAGCAGCTATGGGCTACAGTTGCTGGGATTGGGTCAGAACTGGGGATATAGTAAAATCTCGATCTGCACACATCATATATGTTATCTTAGAGGGCACCTTCAGTTATGAAAAACTTAGCTCTCTTTCTTAGCATTGTATGATCCATCTTTGACCTATAGGGCAGAATGTTAACACCTTGCTTGTGTTCTAGGGAGAAACCCTAAGTGTCTAAGAGGATACAAGCTTATTATGAAAGTCACACAGAAATCTCAAAATCATTTTCAATCAACTTCAAATATTTTTTAAAAATTCTGTCTTTCACTGGATTTTCTAAAATTGTACGTTTGGGGAAAGAGTCCAGATAGAACCGAGTGGCTATTTGATGTCATAACCCCACTACAAATTTTGGGGGTCACTGTTGCAGTATTTAAATGACTGTTTCTCTCAGAGTAGCTACAGATGTATTCATCAGCACAGCCTCAGGACCCAGTTTCCAGTTGAGATAGGTGACACTGGGATGTCCTTCTTCCAAGGTTTGAAACTTTCCCAAGATGAAATGCAGTTTGACTGAATTAAACTGTTGACAATAAGATGAAAATCACCACATCAATTGAAGTTTTTCTCTTGGCAGTCTCAACAGCCAAGTTGGCTCACCCATATGGTTAATCCAACCAATTGTGCATGATAGGTTGCTGATATGTCCAGGAAAAGTGATTGATTTGGGAGAAAATGGTTGGAATTGGAAAGAGCTGAGAGTAAGTTCAGAATCTCAGCAGTTTCATTTATGCCTTAGTAGCGTAAGGGTTCAGGCAGTCACTTTCCCTGTTCTTAATGGGGTCATTGACTAGAAAGACAGAACACAAGAAGAACTGCACCAAGGTCTTTCCAATCAGTTTGAATCTTTGGACCCATGTAGACACATAGTCTACACTGTGCCAGCTAGTATCCTGGAGACCAACAGCCCAAGAGCCTTGCACACCTCTCTCCCCTTCTCGTGTTCCAGGCCTGAGAAGCTTTTGAGGCCAAAGACAATGAATTCCAAAACTCAGTCCTAGGCCCAGCAGCTAGTATGAAAGCATATGCCATGGAGATGCAGCCCAGCGTTCCAGGGATGTGTTGTTTGCAGGCCAAGTGCTTTCCTTATCTCGGTATATCTTCCTCCCTTCTCTTCCCTCCCGCCTCACCATCTCTCCTCATTGAACCTCCCAGAGAATTAGCCTGTTGCTTTGACAACAGCTGGAAAGAGGGTATGGGGGATGGTGAAGCAGAAGACTGGAAAATACCACATCACTCTGTGGTAGATTTGCTGATGTGACCCAGAAAGGAGCGCAGCCAGAATGAGATGCTAGCTTCAGGCTTGGAAACAGTCGTGTCGGACAATTTCCCCTGGGATGAGGGGGGTTTCTCTTATTCCTTTACCTGCCCCTGGAATCCTCTAGGACTCTGAAATAAAAGATTTGTTTCAGAAGACAGAGCTGGTGTCTTGCCAAGAGAACAACAAGCTGATAGCAAGAAATTGAGGCCTCCTGTCCTGGTACAATTTATTAAGGGGGCTTATCAGACCGAGAGAGGCCTTTTGGGGGCGGCCTAGGCAGGTCTCTCCATTCAGGAATGCTCTGCTCCATCCCTTTGTTACATGAAAAATGAAGTGTGGTAGACCAGTGGGAAGACCTCATCATGCTGGGGTGATCACACAGACTTGGCTGTGGAGCCTGGTTTCAAAGTGTAAGAAGCGACCCAGACTATCCCACTGAGGGTGTGGAGATAAAAAATGGACAACTCACATGAAAAGGTCAAACATCTGACTTCAAGTAACATGTTTTCCTTCTGAACCCAATTGCCTAGAGTTGAATGAGGGTCAGATTTGCATTTGTGTATCTTTCCTTAGCTCAGCTCATAACTTTCTATGTGTTCTCCCAAGGGTGTATTAAAAACAGAGCTGCTTCACATGAATGTGATGGCTCTCATTCCGAACCTCGTCATGACTTTGTCTCTTCTCTGTCATTTTGAGGGGAAAATTATGTTCCATAGTTTCAAGGTCATTCATGAACTATTTGGGCTTGGAAATGAAATGAGACCCTTGGAAACCTTGTCCCTCTCTTCACTTGTATTTTGCTGATGTTTAGTAAGACTCGGTCATTCTCCAGCTTTGAGTCAGAGATCAGGCAGCCATAAACAGGCAGTCATAAACCTGAACAGAAATTTCATGTGGCAGAATTATTTTTTCTTTTTCTCTTGCTATAAAAGGAAATGTTTGTGTGTGTGGGGGGGGGGATTGTTTTGTTTTGTAATGTTTTTAAATGGTTTGCTTTTGCATCATTTTTTGTTTCTGTGGCTCCTTAGAGCTGATCTTGTAGCCTGAAGGGTTGCCTGGAAGTGAACGAGTAAATAGCAGTGGCCTCTCTGCCTCTGCCTGGTCCCCCACCCTGTGCCTTTAACTTTCAGACTCAGCAAAGTCCTCAGTTCCTCAGAGGAGAGACCTAGCCTTACCCTGGACTTTGGGGTTAATTTTATTCCAGACTGAGGGAATGTCAGGAGATGAAGGTAAGGAGTGGAATGACTTGCTGCTGTCTGGTTGTGTTCTGACCTGGTACCCTCCATCCTAAACCAGGCTCTGGTCCTGACGGCCTGCTTCCAGTCCTCTTCCCTTCTGTCCTGTCTGCAGCACTGGCCCTACTGACCATTACTTGCTCCTCCCTTGGTTCTGAAGTGACCCCTTGTTCCCTGGTTCTCTTTCCACCTCTTCTCAAGTCTTCCCACCCTCCGTGGCAGCCTCTTCTCTGTTCTCCCTGAAATGATGGCATTTCTTAGGTCTCTATCATTCATCATATTCTCTCCACTGGATGATCTTATTTATACCCTAATCACCAAGTCTAGGCTACTGGCTCCCAACCATTGCCACAAAGCTCCAGACACACGTGCCTAGAGCTTCCAAGCTGTATCTACTAGTATATTCCTTAGTAGCTGAAACTTAATACACCTCAATAAGAACTCATTGTCTTCTTTCTTGTCTTAGTCTCTTTGGGCTGCTGCAACACATTACCATAGATGAGGTGGCTTACATACAATCAAAATTTATTTCTCACCTCTCTGGAGGCTGGGAAGCCCCAGATCCACGTGCTGACAGATTTGGTGTCTGGAGAGGATTTGTTTCTGGTTCATAGAAGGATGTCTTCTTACCATGTCCTCACATGGTATGGGGCTGGGGTGGGGGTGGGGTGGATGTTCTGTGAGGAAGCTCTACCAGGTGTCTTTTATAAGGGTATCTAATCCCATTTAGGAAGTCTGTACCCTCATGACCTAATCATGTCCCCAAAGTCCCCATCTTCTAATAGTATCACATTGAGGGCTAGGATTTCAACATTTGAATTTTTGGGGGGTAGGAGACACAAACATTTTGTCTATAGCACCTCCCAATGTAGACTTTCTTAGGTTTTGGGTTTTATTGATGGGTTACTATTCATCTAGTCCCTTAGGTAAAACATCTGAGTCTTCCTGAACTATTTCTTCTTCCTCATTCTTTATGTGCAATCAGACCATGTTCTGATGTTTGTACTTCAGAAATCTTTCTTGAATCCTACCTTTCATTTCCATTTTCACTGCTACTGCTTTGGTCCAAACCCTCATACTTCTTCTTTGTAAACACACAGTATTATGATTCTTAAATAAGTATAAACTCAACAAATAATATATGAATAAATGACCTATCTGGTACCAGACAGATGATTGTGAGGGTTAAATGACATGCTTTATGGAAAGCACAATCAGTACAATGATTGGCATACACTAAGGGTTTAATAAATAAGTTATGATATATTATGTATAAGAAATGTTTGAAAGCATTGACTTTGGACCTAGGCAGCTTGGGTTCAAATCCAATTTCTACCATGTACATTTATTATGTGTATGATCTTTGTGACTCCATTTTTTTCATCTGAAAATGGGGATGGTTCTAATAAAGCTATTGTGAGGTTTAAATTACTGAATTTATGTAAAGCACTTAGAACAGTGCCTGCAATATAATTAGTGCCCAATATGTTAGTTGTCATTATTATTATTGCTATTACTTTCCTGTCTCCTGTCTTTTGTAAGTCAACATGTTGGCTTCATTAAAGAAATAAAGTTGAGTTCTCATGTATGGCACACTAAAATTACATAGAGAAAATGTCACCACCTCACTTTCCCCAACTAAAAATCATATCTATCTGCTATGAATTTCATAAATGCTGAATCAGTCTTTTGACAGAATAGCAATTTATAATAGCTCTTTAGGGTGACTAACCATTGAGATTTTCTGAGATGGAGGAGTTTTCTGGGATGGTGACCTTTCAGTGCAAAAACTAGGATACTCTTGGGCAAACCAAGACAGTTTGTCACTATGGTCTTTATCCTGAATAGAGTTTCTCTTCTGAAGTTGATCTCCCAACCACATTCCAGAGATTAAAATAAAATACATGAGCCAAGGTAATGAAGTTGAATGGAAAGTTGAGGCATCACCTGGTCTCTCATGTACCATCTTTAGTTCTTATCTGTCAACGTGTCCACTTTCTAGGGATTTCCGTGACAGATCAAAGCTCTTTCTTACTGGTAAAAAGAATTCCAGCACTGTTCTTAACACTGTAGCTCTCCTCAGTTTGACCTCAGTTCTGCTGCTTGCACCCAAGCCTTCTCCTCTTCATATGGACTGCAGGGGCCATGAGGCCTGGTGGTGGCCAATTGGCTTGCGCACAGACACTCCTAGAAGGCCCTGTGTGCAATGAAGTGAAGGGGTTGTTACTCCTCACCAGATAGTGAGTGGTTTTTCCCTGCTCCACTCCTGAGGCCAAGACTCCTGTGTGTGTGTGTGTGTGTGTGTGTGTGTGTGTATGTGTGTATGTTTTAAATATGTGGGGTACAGTTCGGGGTTAGGTATACAAATGTTCATTATGCAGGTACCCTTGCTGATGAGGTGTGCTCCCCCTCCTCTGGTAGTCTCCCACTGTTGCCAATCTCTTTCTTATAGTATTATGATGGTTGTTCAAGTTTCGCCTATACGTCAGAACATGTGATACTTGGTTCTTTGTTTCTGTGATAGATCACTCAGTATTATAGCCTCTAAGTTCATCTAAGTTGCTGTGAAGTTCATAATTTTGTCCTTTATGGCTGCATAATACTCCACCATGTAAATGTACCACATTTTATCTAGTCCTCTTTCAATGGGCAGCCTGGTTGATTCCATGTTTTTGCTATTGTGAATAATGAATGCTGCAATAAATGTGTGTGCAGGTATCTTTTTCATAGAATGATTTGAGTTCCTCTGGGTATATTCCCAGTAGGGGGATTGTTTAATATGGGAGGTAGATTTTTAGATCTTTTAGGAATCGCCAAACTGTTTTCCACAGAGGTTGTTCTAGTTTACACTCCCACCAACAGTGTGGAAGTGTTCCCTTTATGCTACATCCTCTCCAGCAACCGCTGTTTTTTGAGTTATTGATGATGGCCACCCTGACTGGAGTTAGGTGGTATCTCAGTGTGGTTTTAATTTGCATTTCTTTGATGACTAGTGAGGGTGAGCATTTTTTCATGTATCCGTTGGCTACTCGTATGTCTTCTTTTGAGAAATGTCTATGCATATCTTTTGCCCACTTTGTAACGGGGCTGTTTGTTTTTTTCTTTTTGGCACATTTGAGTTCCTTGTAGATCCTAGATGTTAGGCCTTTGTCAGATATGCAGTTGGCAAATATTTTTCCCAGTCTGTGGGCTATCTCCCTGCTCTCTCGATGGTTTTGCAGAAGCTTGTCAGTTTGATGAGGTCCCACTTGTCTATCTTATCTCTTACGGCATGGGCACTTGAGGTTTTGACCAGGAATTGGTTGCCAGTTCCAATTTCCATAAGGGTGTCTCCTGCATTTTCTAAGGTTCTTATAGTTTGAGGTTTTATGTTTAGGTCTTTTGATCAATATAGAGTTGATTTTTGTGTATGGTGATAGGGGGTCTTGTTTTCCCAGCACCATTTACTGAATAGGTTCTTCTCTCTTCAGTGATTGATGGTGGAGACTTTGTTGAAGATGAGTTGGTTGAGAAATTGAGGTTTTGCTTCTGGACTCTCTATCCTGTCCCATTGGTCTATATGTCTGTTCTTATACCAATATCAGGTTGTTTTGATTAGTTTTATAATGAAGTTTAAAGTCTGGGAGTGTGATAGCCCCCACTTTTTTTTTTTTTGCTGAGGATTGTTTTGGTGATTTGTGGTTGTTTATGTTTCCATATGAATTCCTGTATTGTCATTTCCAGGTATGAGAAGAATGCTGTTGGTAATTTAATGGGCATTGCATTAAATCTGTAGATTGCCTTGGGTAGGAAGGGCATTTTAACAATATTGATTCTTCCAATCCATGAATATGGAATATTTTTCCATTTGTTTGTGTCATCTTTGATTTCTTTCAGTAGCGTTTTGTAGTTTTCATTGTAAAGGTCTTTGACTTGTCTGGTTAGGAAGATGCCAAGGTATTTCCTTTTTGTTTTTTTGTGGCTATTGTGAATGCGATTGTGCTTTTTATTTGGGTTTCTGTTTGTTTATTGCTGTTGTATAGGAATGCGACTGACTTTTGCACATGTATTTTATACCCTGAGACTTTGCCAAAATCCTTTATTAGTGTAAGGAAGTTTTTGACAGATTCTCTTGGGTTTTCGAGGTATAGAATCATATCATCTGCAAAGAGGGATGACTTGACTTTCTCTTTTCCTATTTGGATACCCCTCATTTCCTTCTCTTGCCTCTTGTGTTTTTAAACTCCAGTCTGCTGGCACCAGACTTATTTCTGTAAAAAATAAATCAACTCACATCATTCCTCCTCCTAACTCTGTTGACTCCTGAGGCCCATGGGATCAGTGCCAAATCCTTGGTTTGCTCCTTAGGGTCCTTCCAGTCTGGCCCCAGCTCTCTCCCCAGTCTTTCCCCTGACACTCCTTGGATGACCTCTGCTTCAGTAACCCACCACTGTTCCTCAGAGCCCACTATGACTTTTCGTTAACTCAAGATATTTTCTCTGCCTTGAAAAACCCTTTCCCTTTGCCAGGTAAATTCCTAGTCATTCCTTAAATCCCATTTAAAAAGTTGACCTCCTCTATGAAGCCTTTCTTGGCTCCTCTCTGAGCACGTAAAGCACGTTGTTCAGACTTTAAATCAATTTCTGCTTCGTATGAGAACACATTTGCATGTCCACTCTGAAGATCTTGAGAGACTGGATTTCTGGTGTATTCTTGGAATTCACTCTATCTAGTAGAGGTCTGCTGAATAGCAGAGCAACAGCAATAACAAAACCAAACCCCATCAGCAACAGTTAACCTTGACTGGGAGCATTGAGGCTGTGCTGGGTGCTCTGCTAAATGTTTTTCAAGCTCCATCTCAGCCCTTTAAGGAAAGAGATACCACCACCCCCGTGTTATCATGAAGGTATGTGTTCATATGGTCAGGAGCGGAAGTTCCTCTTTGTTCTGCCCAGGGAGAAAAAGCTTACAAAGCTCAGACATATCATCACAGAATGTTTTTTAAAGTTTTAAAATACTTGAATACAACCTTTCTCAATCCAATCTGGCTCTTGTACAAAGGGTTGATGTGCTCACCACAAACTCAATCTAACTGCTAAATCAACCTCCAAAAAATGAGTAGATGACACTTTCTTAGCTCAATGTCAATTTTAACTTGCATCTGAAAGTTATAAGGCTGTTTTTATTTTAGAATATCCTTAGTTAAGATGTTTAATAGAGCCACAATGGCCTTGCCCCAGTTAGTATGAATCAGGCTTAAGAGCCATTGAGGGCTGTGCTTCTACTCTTCTCCCAGGTAATACCCAAGCCAGACTTAGCTGTGGTGCCAGTACTTTGTGCCACATGCCCTACTTTGATGCACAATTTGAAGTGCCAGAAGCACTCACTGAAAACTTAAGTCAATCCACAAAATACGGCTCTTGGAAAATTATTAGAAGGACAGATTCAGCTGTAGTTTCATCCTTCTAGATAATTATAGAGGATGATCAAGATAACTTGAGATCCTCCTTGTGTTTCAGTTATACATCGTATCAACACCCACAATAGTCCTATGAATTGTGCTGACTTTCTCCATTTTTAGAGGAGGAAACTGAGGTGCAGGAATTTGTGTAACTTTCCCATGATCCCTCTGTGAGTGAAGAGAGGACTTGGGAAGGGAATCATTAAAAAGTCTTAATGGGGAGCTATAGCGTCTCACAGTGCAGATAGCACACAGTGCCTGCAGGCATCCAACACTCGCATTCAGTCTGTAAAAACACCAGCTTGAGTGCCCCAGGTGGGATGAGTGCCTATTCCCAGCCCCAGTGTTTCCAGGACACATTCTATTCTGTGTTATGGGTGGGTTGGTCATTGTTTCGAGGGGCTGACGAGTCATTTGAACATTTTTCTCCAGGCAGGGCAGTGAGTAAGGCCAGAGGAAGAGTGCAGTGGGCTACAGCTGGCACAGTAGCCTGAGATGGGGACTCTGGCTGCCCTCTTTAGTGGGACATGTTTAAATCTGTCCCTGTCCTTCCCCCAACACGCACTCTGTTTCTATCTTATCTTGTTCCTACTTCTGGCATGAAAGATCTAGACCAATTTAATGATGAATAATGCCAAAACTCCAGAAATGTTCTTATTAACTATGATTTTCAACCTTGAGAATGAGGAGTCTGTGGGCAAGTTGAAATGCCAGGCAAATTCTGTATAAAGAACTGGGTGGCCCTCCTAACTCTTTTACACACTGAGAAAATCTTGGTGAAGACCACAGTTTTTCAAAGCTGAAGCAACTTGAAAATAACTCTCTAGGTTATAAAATTTACCCCACTATAATCAATTTAATCCCTTGAGCCAAAGATCCAACTTTTTGCCAGATGCAGTTTTATATTGTCGTTTTAACCTTCAGGTGGGACAGCAATTGTTTATAAGTTTTATTATACAGAAATAATGTCTCTATAGCCAAAAAGAAGAGCAGGTTGAAGCAATTAACAGAACAATTCGGACAATAAATTTGGAGGCTTATTTACCAGAGTGTCTAGACCCAACTCTCTTTATTCTGGTTTTAATTTTGTAGTTTATTAAAGAGTCCAGAATTTTGGTTTGGTTCATAACTTTTATCTTACTACTTGCTTTCTGAAACTAGCCTTGGATGAGCATTTCTTTGGGCTTTTTTTTTTTTTTTTTCTCCCTCCCTTTGGTTTGCTGGAATCAGGGATTTGGGCAGCACTAAAATGAAATGCTGAAGCTGTCCATCCACGTGCTTCCAAGATGGCTCCCTGGCTGTGAGAACACAGTGACCCTGTGAGGCCAAGGGGGACTCACTTCTCCTGACATAGCACAGCTGGAGAAACTCCAGCTCTGGGACATTATCTCACTGTTTTACACTGGTGGCACAGCCGGCCCATGGGAAATTGGACTTGGGCTGGGTGACCTGGCAGTAAATTCAAACCAAAATAGGAATCAGCCCTCTAAGTCCAACTGTGAAAATGGACATGGGCCCACAGTCCCAGCGCCTGTAGGATGTTGGGAAGGGGTGAGGCAGAATCAAGAAAACTCTGGGGGACAACTTGGGAAGGGCTATTTTTCTCAGGACAATAAAAATGTCAGGGGTACCACATGTTTAGGAACCTGTTTTCAAAGAGGTTTTAGATTTTTTACTTGATTGATGGATTTTTTATTTTTTATCTTAGGGAAATGATGGCCCCTTTATGGGGCAAATATTGAGTGTTCTCTGTACTAACCTTGAGTGTTCTGGGATGTATCAATTGTTGGTTACTGATGTTTTCGAATAGTTCAGATACTCCCAACAAGTGACTCCTAAGCCCAAGGAATGGAAGAACTGAAGGAGCGTCAAGACCATCCAGCACAGTGGTGCCCACACTGGAGTCAACTGGGAGTATTTCAGAAGTACTGATGCCTGCGGCCCATTCCAGACCACTTAGATCAGACTGTCTGGGGGAAACACGCAGACATTGGTATGTCTTAACACCTCCTTGGGCATTCAGCTGAGCAGCCAAGGTTGAGAAACATCAAACTAGACTAATTTTACATGTGAAGAAAGCGAACTCCAGCTATTGCAATAGAACATGCTGCCCATGTCATGCTGCAAGTTCATGCCAAAACCAGATTCTTTAGTGCTGTTATGGCACATTAAGCTGCTTCTTTTTATTGTGGTTTTGCCATAAATCAAAAGCATAATTCAAAATATGAGTTGACAAAGTACCTTTGAGAAACAGATTTCATTTTAAGGAAAGCAATGATGTGATCATCCATGCACTGATGTTTGTCTACACGATCGTCAGGCACGTCTATGACTTTATTTTGTTTGGGGCCAATTCCTTGCTGCTTCTCCACTCCTGGCCTACTATGCTGCCATTCTGTTTCCTACGAAAATCTCGTACACGACCTTGATTTACTGTTAATGGAAAATAGTCTCCACAGAACTTTACCTGGTGATACATTTCTACCAGAGAAACATTTCTTACAAAACTCCCTTCAAACAGGGACCATATGTCCAGGAGAACCACTACTTTTGGCAAAGGGCATATCCAGACACTTGTGAGTGTCACCCTACAAGACATCTGGTTACCAATAAATACATTGTATGCCAGCAACCAGCCATGGAAACTTACTGGATTTTTGTTTGACCCACCACATTTGCCACCTTGTAACTGAAATTCATAATTGGGCTACCAACAATTCCATTCAATAACCTTTTACAGATAAAACATTAAGGCATTCAGATACATGTATAAAAGTTAAGTTTTTTCTTGTGTTAAAAAAATGGGAATGGCCAGTCATGGTGGCTCACACCTATAATCCCAGCACTTTGGGAGGCAGAGGCAGGAGAATTGCTTGAGCCCAGGAATTTGAGATCTGTCTAGGTAACATAGCAAGTCCCTGTCACTATAAGAGAATAAAAAATTAGCATGTGGTGGCACATGCCTGTAGTCCCACTTATTGGGAGGCTGAGGTGGAAGGAACACCTGAGTCCAGGCTGTGGTGAGTTGTGATCATACCACTGCATTCTGGCTTGGGCAACAGCGTTAGACCCCAACTCAAAAAAAGAAAAGAAAAGAAAAGAAAAAAGACAAGACAAGAAAAAAATATGTGATCTAAACTTCAAGGTATTTAGAGAAATCTCCCTTCCTAGTCTAATTGTTCTCAGCTGTGGTCACATTGGACTCACCTGGGAAATTTAAAAAAATACTGATGTCTGGGCTCTATCTGAGAGACTCTGGTAAGATTGGTCTGGGATGTGCCCAGGTCAAACGTGCACTAATATTTCCTAATGCTCTACAGACAAGTCTCACCTGCAGCCTGGTTGAGAACCACTGCACCTGACTATAAAACAGGGCTCTGAGATCAGAACTTTACTGTGACCTTAAGCTATAGCAACTTTTTTCTATTTTATCTATTCAACTAATGTATAGTTAAAAGGGACATATTTTTGATATAATTTCTTTGAGTATCTTTTCTCCTAATAGTCTATATACTTTTTCTTCACCTTTGCAACCTTATTATGGCTAAGGCAGAGATTTGTTGCCCCTGGGAAGGAGCAGTTGAGTTCAGCCAAGAATGGCATTGCAGCCCCATATGTCCTTCAGAATCACCTGGGGAACTATAAAAAATTGCCAGTGCCTAGAATCTACTCCAGACTCATTAAATCAGAATTTGGAGGGTTGGACTCGAGGATTATTATAAAAGTACCCCAGGCATAATATATTTTTATTATGCAGCTACAGTTGAGAACAATGGATCTAGTAAGAAAAGACTTGTCAACTTAAAATGTGATTCTTATTTTTTTAAATCTTGCATGTTCTAACCCAAACTTTTAAAATTCAGGCAATCGGCCGGGCTTGGTGGCTCAACCTGTAATCTCAGCACTTTGGGAGGCCAAGGCGAGTGGATTGCCTGAGCCTGAAGGTTCGAGACCAGTCTGGGCAACTTGGCGAGACCTCATCTCTACAATAAGTAAAAAATAAACTGGGCATGGTAGCACATGCCTGTAGTTCTGGCTACTTGGAAGGCTGAGGCAGAAGGATCGCCTGAGCCCAGCAGGTTGATCACTGGGGTGACTGTGAGTGTGCCCCTGCTCTCCAGCCTGGGCGACAGAGTGAGACTCCAACTCAAAAAATAAAAATAAAATAAAATAAAATTCAGACAAAATTATCTACTTACCTATAGTTGGAAAAGACAGAGGTTATTGACAATATGATTTTACTTAGCATTTATTGAGCACCTATTATATGCATGTAAGTTGTGGTTTAAAACAACTCCTGGACACTTTGTTTACTTTGGGTCAGAAAGGAGTCCAGGGTGCATGTATGAGTCTGGATCCCAGCAGGAAAGAGATGGCACACTCATGGCATAACAGTGCTAGATATAAATCTGGCTTTCATACTAACTAGCCATAAAGCATCATTATGTTATTTTGGAAATTTCTTTTTTTGTTTTCCTAGGTATAGATGTGTGACTTGGGCACTGTGGGGGAAAGATGTTACTGCAAAAATTTAGAAGAGGAAAGAGGCCTTTCCTTGCAACTAGAGATGGTCTCTAGGATAAGAAAGTGACTTTCATTCATTCAAAAATACACGTATTGGGTGACTATCATGTATAGACAGAGCTAGATGTCAGCAATTCCAAAATAATGACAGAATCCCTGCCCTCGAGGAAACTGTAGTTTTATGGAGATTCAAATAAACACATGGAGGTAAACAGTGACATCATTTTACCTGGTGGTTGCAGAATCATCCTTCTGGAATCTCTCAAAAGTGGTTCAGTTGCTTTTAAAGAGAAGGATTTGACTGCCTACCAAATTCTAGCCTGAATCTTGTGACTTGTGTACCTGTGTGTGTGTGCACACTCATGCATGCCTGCACACTCATTCTCCGTGTAGAAAGAATTCTCTACTGGGATACATAGGTGAGGAAGAGGAAGAACCAATAACTTTTTTCTTAAGGTTTCTCTAGTTTGGACCTAAGCAGAAACTCAACACAGTGCAGGCTGTGAGGGAAGGAACATTCATCAAATCTAGACTGTCTGCTCTCTTCTGGCTCAAAGGCAAGTGACAGCAACAGGATGTGAAGTTTCAAGTTGAGCCTAGCGTCAGTGAAATGAGTCAAGCTTCACAACTCCTTAGAACAGGGGCCTGTTTTTCTGTGAGCTCCCCAATAGCTTTTGGGGGAAACTTGAAACAAAAGGATTAAGCATCTGGGGTTTTTTTGTTAGGTGGGTCTTGCTTTTCTAACACATAGGTACTTCTACTAAAATCTTTGAACACAGAAATTAAACAAAAACGCGAGAAGGCAAGTGTCCAAGAACATAGGGCAACCTAAAAGGCTATTATGCTTCTCTTTGTTTCTGTAGTAATGTACATCCTTTCAGTCTTGACTTTTAGCAAGTGACCTTTAGCGGAGATGTGAGAGCCTGTCCCTCTTGTATTTGACAGCTATGGAGATTCATTCTGAACTGGGCAACAGTTACAGGTCCAAGGGGCAGACTAGTTGGTTAATTCTAGTTTTTGTGAGGGGGGAATGGTACCATGGGAGGCAGATTCTCCAGTAATTAGTATTTTATCATTGCTCAGCCTCAGTGAGAACCAGACACTGAGATGGGTCCCAGAAGGAGCAGAGAAGAAGTAACAAGAAGGGTCTGAATGAGGGACAGAAGTGGCAGAGTTGCCTTTTAAAGGGATACTTTGAAAGACAGTGGAAAGGAGTAGCAATGGATCCCTTCATAACCTGGGGATCTGGCACTGTCTTATTTCCTATACACAGAAGGCTATCTCATTACTGTGGTTGATGCCCCTTTTATTTTTTGTTTTTGTTTTTGTTTTTTGTTGGTGCCCCTTTTATAGGCCACACACGTTCTGGATGTACTTAGAGTGACTTGGGGGTGTTAACGTGGCCTCACAGGCAAGGGGAGATGAACAGTGATGATCTCTTTCAAGGTGTTCCTAGCATCTATAACCCTCTGTTGTCAAACCTCTGATGCCATTCTGCTTCTGATGTATCTCTTAAACTTCAAGTGACCTATATTTAGGAGATTATGTAAAAAGTATTGAAAGAAAATGGCCTTTTTGCTCTAAGGTCGGAGTTCTGCTGTGTCTGATAATGCCACTCTGATCTCCAGGACCTTGCCTGTCGAGATCTATGGTATCTGTCAACGAGCTTTGCTTTGCACTTGACCTTTTGCTTGCCTGGACCTGTGGCTACTGTCAGGACTCTAATCTCTCAGCATGTCACCTCTGGCAAATTTTTTTTTATTCCAAAAAGCCTGAGATTCAGACAGTCTATATTCTCTGGCCTTATGAAAAGATCACAAATAAGACAACACATAAGAGGGCAAAGAAATGATTTTAAGAGGGAATTTCAAGCAAGTTACAAGATCGATGATGCAGATGGATTTGGTAACAGAAGTTTGTTTGGTCAAAGGCTTATAGGAGGCATTTGGAATCATAACCAAATTCTAACAGAACTGGGTAAAATGGGAGAGATTATTTGTTCCTGCTCCCCAGCAATCAAAGACAGATGCTTATCACTTATTCTTTTGACAATTTCTGGATATGCTTTGCTTTGATTTGCCCATTTTGATATTTTATAACCCTAGCAGACTAAAAATGCTTCCTCATGTCCAGCTGGAATCTTTGCTACTTAACTTAAAAACCTATTTTCCATCCCTTGTCAATTTTGCTTATTATTTTATGGATCCCTTCCAGATGTGTACATAGTTTTCACAGTGTAGTGATCTGACTTGGACATGACGCTCCAGCAGGGGTCTGACTGCTGCAGAGGATCTCGGAGCCAGGAAGACCAGCCCTCTGTCTGCCAGGAACCAACTATCTGACCCTGGACAAGCCACTTCCCCTGTCTGGACTTCATGGTCTTCATCTCTAATGTGAGAGAAGCACACTACATGACCACTAAGATTTCTTCCAGCTTGGACTATTGTATTCAGCAATTTAGCTAAAAACACCACGCCTCAAACAATGTATCTGTACTTATCATGTAATAGATAGGCAATAAATAGACTGGGCACAGTGGCTCACCTGTAATCCCAGTGCTTTGAGAGGTCAAGGTGAGCAGATTGCTTGAGTCCAGCAGTTCAAGACCAGCTTGTGCAACACAGCAAGACCTTGTCACACCAGAAGAAAAAAAAATTAACCAGGTGTGTTGGTGCATGCCTATAGACCCAGCTACTCAGGATGCTGAAACTCAGGAGGTCGAGACTGCCATGAACCACACTCTAGCCTGGACGACAGAGTGAGAGTCTGACTCAAAAATAAGCAAACCAGAAACCAAAAACAAACAATAAATATTTGTCACACTGAATAAAATGACAATAATTTCCACTGAAGGCTTCTCTCAGTATGCACTAGCGCTTGTCACCACCTTGATGTCTTCTGACCCTCCCAGAAATGACGCCTCTCTTCTGTAGAAACAGGAACCAGTATGCAGTGCTGACGTTGCTGTCTTCCTACAGCGTAGTGGGCACCCATCATGGGAGGAGGCAGGATTCTCAGGTTCCACAGACAATCAGAGCTAAACTGTTTCCAGTCACTCCTCTGCTGCCATAGGCAATCTGTTAAAATGTCTCTGTGATTCTGGAAAGAAAACAAGTGCCCATGAGAAGGAGGTTATAAATACTTCAATTATAAATATAACCCATTAAAAATAGATATTGACAAGGAGCTCCAGATAGAGTTGTCCTTAGCAAACTGAACTGAACAGAATAAGTGGCCTGTCATCCAGAAAGCAATACTACTTTTTCCAGCGATTCCTCAGTAATATCTCTAGGGTTGCACATGCCTCGTAACTAGCTGCTAAACAGTGTCAGGTGATCAGTTAAGGATGTGTCTTGAAAGGTCTAGGAGAGACTGAATTAGGACTTAATCCATAGTTCCCTCTCTATGTAATAGGATGTACAAATCCCAGTGACTATGTTTCTGAGAGGCCGGAGCTGACTTTCTAAAAGGGATGGTGGCACGTGGTATTTAACACCTCTGGTCTTTAACAGCTTCGGTCTTTAACAGCTCCTAGGGAGACCCCCGGGGGTGGTGGAGGAACCAGGGACCCAATCAGAGGGCCTGGGCTTTCACCTTGGTTCCTGAGTGCTCTATCTGGGTGACCTTGGGGAAACCAATTAATCTCTTTTAAACCTCGTGTTTGCATGAACAATTAAATGAGGTAATATATGAGAAAGCAACTGAGTATAGTGTCTGGCAGGTGGGAAAATCTCTGATGTTAGTTGCTTGTAATGACATCTCGAGGTTCAGTGTGATCTAGGAACTAAGTAGCAATGACGCAATGTGTTTGTGCTGCAGTGGAGGCACTCCACCTGCATTCAAGCCATGTGGGGAGCTCTTTCCCCAGTGTCTTTGTTTGCTAGGACTGCCATACAGCATACCACAAACTGGGCAGCTTCAATAATAGAAATCTATTTGTTCATGGTTCTGGAGGCTGAAAGTCCAAGATCAAGGTACCAACAGGATTAGTTTTCTCTGAGGCCTCTCTACTTGGCTTGCCACTGGCCGCCCTCTCACTGCCCCTTCACATGGCTGTCTGTCTGCACACTCATGTTCCTGGTGCCTCTCTGTGGGTCCTAATCTCCTCTTTTTATAAGACACAAGTCAGACTGGATGAGGTCCCACTCGAAGAGGCTCATTTTCGCTTAGTTGTCTCTTCAAAGGCTCGGTCTCCACAGTCACATTTTGAGATTCTGGGGGTTAAGACTTCAGTATAGGACTTTAGGGGGAGATACAATTTAGTCCAAACAGGAACTCACTGATCCTATATGAGGAGCTTAAATCACATGGCCACGTGGGTCTTTCAGTCGACTCCCATATGATAGCATATGAGATTCTACACACAAGGCCTGTTCTCCCCAACTTCTTCCTTCCTTCTCTCTTCCTGGGAGGAAGACTTGGGCTAACACCACTATTTGGGCCAGGGAATACCTCTCTTTTCTTTGCAGAGGTTCTTCACCCAGGTTTATATACAAGGACACTTAAGTTCCTTTCCTTTCTGAATGAGCCCCTTGGGCTTGGGGGAATCTTAAAACAACCCCATAAAATGGCTTCTGAGCACTGAAGTCCATGCTATTGGTTGGCCTGTGTGAGGCAGTGAGAGAATGCCAGAGCTGCACCCGAGGACCCTGAAGGGGGTCTCCCTCCTCTGCGGTTTTTTTCCTTTCTTCCCACAGCACTCTTCTAATGGGGACTCATTCAAACTCCGTGCACCCTGCCAGATCTTTGAAACACAAGACATAACCGTAGTCAGAGGTATCGTGGGCCCACTCTCTCTTTCTTTTATTACTTATTTCCCAAATCACTTCTTCCCATTCTTTTCCCTCTCCATCCTTCTAGGGCTTAATTCAAATATTTGGTGATACTGAGTCTTTGTGAGTCAATGTCTGACATCTCATAGAAGTGCTACTTACAAAACCAACAGTGATATCAGAGCTCTCTTTTATACTCTCAGAGTACTGTGTTTCTTTAAGGTATGGTCCCTTTCCTTGTTGTCCCTGGAGTATCAGTCAATGCCTAGTGTCTCATGAACAGGAACCATACTGTATCCTTCATGGCTAATGCTTTCACACAGCCATGCGTAAACGCCTTTTGAAGAAAGTAATAAAGTTTTTAAGAAAAATATCATTCTCTTAGAAGTTTAGGCTATTGTCAGCTCTAAGGAAACTTGGGAGGTCCTCTCAGTTACCTAAACCTGGCGTCAGAGTATGCCACCACTACACTTACTCTGATGATATAATATGAACCACTAAGCTTAACCATAGGTATAGTTTATTTTTTAAAAAATGACTTGATAGTAAATTGTAAAGCATATAATTACATAGTTTTCATAGACATAAATGCCTAGATAGAAAGTACTACCTTATCAATTAAATATGATTATGTTTATTTGTTTAAAAAAATTTTTTTTTTCATTCTTGTGGCTTTGAAGTTAGAAATACCCTCTTAGGTACTTGCTCTGGAATTGAAGTCCCAGAAGTTTCACTAAAGTTAATGTCTTAAAGCTTTCTTAAACAGGTGGGGGCAGTGGGCTCTGACACCTGCCCTAATCTTGCTTATTTCTTTCTTTCCCTCTGCCATCAGTGGAAGAGGAAGGCAAAGAGAAGACTGAATGGAGCTCAGTTTCCCATCTCTTTCCTATACTTCTCTCCACTTAGCAGAAATGAGAAACAAAGGTTAGGTACACAGTCAACAAATACTTAATAAGCACTGACAATGTGCCAGACATCTTGCCAGGTACAGGCATTGCAGAGATGAAAAAGTCATGATCCCTGCCTGCGAGCTCACAGTTTTTTGAGGAGTAGAAATGCAACCGAATCATTCCTATTTACAGAGATGCTGGAAATACATATGAAGGGCTATGGAGTGCTGAGGAGGGGTCTATCTCTTAGCATGAAGAGAAGGAAGGTTAGAGACATTGGAACTGGGCCTTGCAGAGAGCCTGGAGTTTTACTTGATGGAAAGGAGGGGTAAGGACTGTCTAGAACTATGCTAGCCAATAGGGTAGTCACTAGCTACGTGTGGCTATTTAGTTTTAAATTAATTAAATTAAAAATTTAACTTCTCAGAGGCTCTGACCACACTTCAAGTGCTCAGTAGCTATATGGGACTAGTGACTATCACGTTGAACAGCACAGACATAGAACATTTCCATCACCTCCCAAAGTTTTATTGGAAAGAACCATTCTAGAGAGAGAAAACAGCATAATCCAAAGCTCTAGGCCATAAAATTCATATCATCTTTGGAAAATAGTCAAATACAGTAATCAGAAGAGTCATTTTCAAGTTTTGACTTAAAATATAGAAAATTATTCTTCCTCCTGGTAAGTGTAACAGATGCTAGCAAATTTGTTGGATAGTCTGGAAAATCTGGTACAGTGACCTAACAATAACACTTCTCTTAGTAGCTAAAGGTGACCTTTAAGAGACCTGCAGCTTTATAGACAGCCAGAACTAAAGAATTAATTTACTTTCCTCCAGAACAACTTTTTGGAGAAATATTTTATTTTATTTTATTTTATTTATTTATTTTTTTGAGTTGGAGTCTCACTCTGTCACTCAGACTGGAGTGCAGTGGCCGCTCCCGGCCACTGCAGCCTCCACCTGCTGGGCTCCAGCGATCCTTCCGCCTCAGCCTTCCGAGTAGCCGGAATTACAGGTGTGCGCTACCATGCCCGGCTGATTTTTTGATTTATTGTAGAGATGAGGTCTCGCTGCCCAGATGGGTCTCGAACCTGCGGGCTCAGGCAATCCACTCACCTCAGCTTCCCAAAGTCTAGGGATTACAGGCTGAGCCACCGAGCCCAGCTTGGAACAATATTTTAAAGGGAGAGAATAACTTTCTTTTAAAGGTTTTAAAATGTAAGCATATATTTAATCCTTAAGGCAAACCTATGAGGCAGGTATTCTTTTTTCCCCACTTAATAGATGAGAAAACGAAGACACAGAGACACTAAGTAACTTGGTGGTTTACTCAGTGTCTCTGTCTGAGAGTAGTGAAGTAATAATTAGAAATTGGATCTTCCTGCTCCAGGAAGTGCCCTTTCCCTGGGCAATAAAACTGCCTTGTCTACTTACTCCAGGGGGTACAGCCACAATGTAGCTGTCACCATGATGACCTCCAGCCCAAGGTAAACCCCCTTACCCCAGCATTGTCAGTGAGGATTCAAGCCACCTCTCTTCTAAATGTAAAGTTGCCTTCAGCAGAGCCCAGGGCTTCTGAAAATTAGAGGTTCTCAAAGTGAGGTCTCCAGACAAGACGCATCTCCTGTGAACTTGGTAGAAATGCAATTACTTGGTCCCATCTTAGACCTAATAAATCATATACTCTGGGGTTGGGCCCAGCAATCTGTGTTTTGCTTTTTTTTTTTTTGAGTTGGAATCTCACTCTGTCACCCAGACCGGAGTGCAGTGGCCGCTCCCGGCCACCGCAGCTTCGACCTGCTGGACTCCGGCAATCCTTCTGCCTCAGCCTTCCGCGTAGCCGGAATTACAGGTGCGTGCTATCACACCCGGCTAATTTTTTGATTTTATTGTAGAGATGAGGCCTCACCTGCCCAGGCGGGTCTCGAACCCGCGGGCTCAGGCGCAATCTGTGTTTTAACCAGCTCTCTGTGGGATTCTGATGTACATTCAAGTTTAAGAAACTCTGTTCCTGAGCCCACAGGTTCGCGACCCGCCTGGGCAACTTGGCGAGACCTCATCTCTACAATAAATCAAAAATTAGCCGGGTCTGGTAGTGAGCGCCTGTAGTTCTGGCTACTCGGAAGGCTGAGGCGAAGGATCACCGAAGCCCAGCAGGTTGAGGCTGTGGTGGCCGGCAGCGGCCACTGCACTCCAGTCTGGGCGACAGAGTGAGACTCCAACTCAAAAATAAAAAAGAAACTCTGCCCGCCCCACCCTAAAGGATTTTTACAGTTGAAATTAAGATTAGTATCAGTGAAAGATTAATGAGAATAAAAAGGCAAAAAAAGTAGATTGGTAAGAAGTTATAAATAAACAAGAGGGCAAAGCTGGAATCAATCCTGTGGTGCTGAATTAGAGTCAGAGATATCAGTATAAACTTAGAGTTATTTAAATGTATGTAGGCAGATGGACATAGGATTTACAGATATGTGTGCATATATATGTTAGTAAACATAAATATACTTTCTATCTCTATCCATTGAGAGGTCCTAAATGCAGTGATACCCAAGAGTAAGGAGTATACCCAGCAGCCAGATTTTGGTTTCAAATTATTATTCTCCAACAGAAAAACTTAAGGTCCTTTGAAGAAATGGTAGATTTTAGGGGGAGCAGGAAAAAATCCAAGGTAAGCCTGGAGCATTTTGTAGTTTTTGAAGTCCTAAGGCAAACAGGTCCTAAGGAAACAAAAACTGAGGGTTTGTCATTCAAAGGACACAGTTGCCAACCTGAAAGAGTTTCCAATGACCAGGGCTGGAACAACTTAAGCAAAGTAAAATAAAATACAGTCTTGTATTACAACCCCCTAAATAAAATGCATATCCACAAGTCCAGCTGACTTAAATAGATTGAATAAGTAACTAAGTAGAGAGGAGGGACAAATATTTCTTACAGAATAGTTTTTAAAAAAATGTATGTAGACCTTTCTCCTTTCAGGAAGTAAAGCTTAAGTCCTCCTCCCTTGAGTGTAGGCTGAACTTAGGGATTCACTTTCAAAATATGTCAGAAGGTACAAATAGCAACTTTGTGGAGTGGTCTGGTAGACATCATCTCAACTGAGCGATGGTGCCATGTGGATATAATGTGCCCCTGATATGATGACAAGAAGGGACCACACCTCTGTGGTATTTTCCAAAACCCATAACCCCAGTCTAAATATGCAAACCCATCAGAAAGATCCACATTGGAAAATATTCTACAAACTACCTTACCAGTACTCCTCAAAAGTGTCAAGATCATGAAAAATGAAAACTGAAAGACTGTTCCAGCTCAGAGAAGACTTAGGAGACATGATGACTAAATGCAGTGTGGTACCCTGGACTGGATCTTGGAACAGAAAAAGAACATTAGTGGGAAAACTTGCAAAATATCCAAATAAGGTCTGTAGTTTGGCAATAGTATTATACCAGTGCTAATTTCTTAGTTTTGCTAAAGGCACCATGGTTATATAAGATGCTAACATTCGTGGAAATTGAGTGAAGTGTTTACAGGAGCTCTCTGTAATGTCTTTGTAATATTTTTGTAAGTCTAAAATTATTCCAAAATAAAAACTTATTAAAAAAATAAAGATAGCTTGGTGAAGGTAACAGTCTGGTAAGGTCCGATATTATATGCTGCCTTGACATCTGGTGAAGCTGGGAGGGCCTCGATGTCCTATCTGCAAGTTTCTCTCCACATTCCACTCCTGCAGGTAGCACCCCCTAGTAAGACAACCCTTCTTTTTAGAGGGACCAGCACAGTTCCTGTTTACCCCGAACAGCAAATTTCAGTTCCCTGCCAGCCTGTGGAAGTACTCAGGCAAGCCAATCACATCCTCCTGAGGGAACCAAAGGGCACCCCACCCTCTCGATACTACAAAGCATATGTCCCTCAAACCTGGTTGTTCACCTAGTTGTCTAGTGCAATCCCTGTGTGGTCCTGTGTAGCATGTGGCATCTTTCTTTTCTGGGCTATGAGTACACATGACTAATAAACTAAGTGTCATGTTTTCTGGCATCCCAATACCTAGGGCGGGATTCCCTCACTCACCAACAGGGTGAATAGGAGGTAATTAAAACAACTAAACTCTCACCCTGTATCCCAGGTGTACTGTGGAGGCCTGTCTCCCCAGAGCTGCTTTCTGGGTCAGAGTTTACCTCCCCTTGCTCAGGGTTAGGAGCCCTGGGCAGGAAAGGACAACATGGTGAAAGTCAGAAAGGAGAAGGTGATGAGGAGACAAAGGAAGAGAATCCAAGGAAAGAGAGAAGGAGATGATACACCTCACCTCTAAGGCTCCAGCCAATTCTTAGGATATGCCAAGGTCCTTAGGGGGCTTTGGATCAATGCTGACCACCTGATCATCTAATGAGCACGAACTATCACCCAACTGTATGGTCTTGGACAAGTCCTCCATCCTTTCTGAGTCTATATATTCTCAACCCTATGTGAGGTTAACAGGCCTGTACTTACCAAACTGGGTGAGACTCACATATAATACTCTATGAATGTGTAAAAAGTGTAAAATATGATATCTTTTATAAACAAATTGTACACATTGCTTTAAGAGAAATGGGGATTATGAGAGAGCACAGGCATAAGGATAAAGAAATGTGCCTTGATTATAATAAAGAAAGTTGTAATCTCGTGGGAAGGACCAACACACACACAGAGGTCATGACAGTTCTAGTAGTCAGTGGTTCCATGGGAGAGGTATAAACAGAGTGCAGCATCAGGGAAGACTTGACATGGGAGGGGGGGGTGAATGGAGATTCTACCAAGGAAGTATGCTATGAACTAAGTTTTGAAGCATAAGAAATTATAAAATATTATATGGAATGATGCCGGTGGGCTTGGAATCAAAAGACTGACTCAAATACTAATATCTGTACTTACTAATTCTGTGACCTTGGGCAAGTTTGACCCTTCTTGAGTCTTAGTTACCTCATCTTCAAAGGGGGATAAACATCTACAATTGTAATGAGAATCAGATGGAAAATATAAGTGAAAGTGCTCCTCAGAGTGCCTGGCACAGAGTAGGTACTCAGTGAGTGTTGGCTGAGACTGGAGTTTCTATTGTCATAAGGCCTAGATCAGGTTTCACTGGACAGGAATTGGATTCAAGGAGTAGATCAAGAACTAGACTCATCCCTGGAGATTTCCCAGACATCATCAGACTTGGTCTGAAATGCTTCCCTGAGACTGTTTTAATGCCATCAGCCTTAGAACCTTCAGAGCCACCTCACAGATAAGCAGTGGGCATGGGGTGAGGTCTGGACATCTGGATGTCTAGTGATTACAAAATGAGGTTGTATGGTAAGCCTCCCTCATGGGCCACCACTCTGGGGATGGGGCAGTGGACGTGGGTACTGCCTTTGTGGCCTGGCAGTTATCAGCAAGGACACAGCAGTTGGTTTGAGTGGTTGCTACCTCCACAGGTGGTTGGCTGGGCCATCAAATGACCATCTTCAGCTCAACACATCCAATCTGTTCACCTGATCTTCAACAACACCCCCCCCCCCATTCTGTGGATGGCATCTCATTCTTTCAGTGGCTCAGGCTCAGCTCTTAGAGCTGACTCGCGTCCCCTCTCCTCCCTCCCTTCCATCCTCCCATCCTACCTTTTAGGAAATCTTGTTGGCTCTACTTTAGAACACAACCAGAAGTGACCACTTCTCCCCACCTTCATTGCTGCCCTCGGGTCCAGATTCCATCATCTCTCACCTGGATCATAGCAGCCGCCTCCTAGCTGGCTTCTCTGCTTTTACACCTGTCCCCTCCCCCCCATACAGCCTGTTCACAAGAGGGTAGCCACTGGTCTTTTTAAAGTTAGATGGTTCCAGTCCTCTGCTTAAGATCCTGCAAATGTCCCCATTTCACTCAGAGTCAAAGCCAAGATCCTTACGAAGTCCTACAAGACCCCACGTGACCCCAGACCCTGGTTTCCATGCCCTCACTAACTTCTTGCTACTCTCCCCCATGAGCCCTGTGCCTAGCCTCACTGGCCTCCTCCCGGTTCCTCAAGGCCTTGATCTGGCTGGCTCCTCTGCTTGGAAAGCCTTTCCTCCAGATACCCGTATGCTGATTCCCACATTCCTTCACACTTCTGCTCAAATGCCAACCTCTAATGAAGCTTCTGACAATCCTATTTAAAAGAGTCACCTGCACACTTCCCCTTACCCCAGTATGCTCCGTCTCCACGACCCTGTACCTCTTTTCTCGCATGGCACTTCTCACCTAAACGCCCTTTAATTTACTCATTATGTTCATTGCTTCTTTTCTGTTTCACTTCACTAGACTCCAAGCCAGATAAAGGCAGGAGACTTTGTCAGACCTGTTCACTGATGTACCCTAAGTGCCTTAGTAATTGCCGCTATCTGCTGGCTGTTTTTGTCCTTTGTCCGCCTGTGGTACTGGGTGGCGCTGGTACTGGACATGGAAGTCAAGCTGGGCTAGAGCTTTGCCTGGGCTAGAGCTCAGCCTCCCGGTAGGATCTCTGAGTTAGGGTCTAGGAGTCACCTGACTTGCCTAATCCTCCAGCTGAAGTTGGAGGCTCAGCTCAATATGGACCTCAGGAGCTGACTCCTAACGAGTCTTCTGTTTCTCAGAGGGTTGAGAGAGAGAGAGTCACATGAGAGAGGGTTGGAATGGATGGTTGGAGCAGCAAGGAAGGGCTTCTGAGCCGGATGGGGGCTTCAGGACCCTTGTTTGTCTGAGTGGGGCGTTCAGCACACCTGCAGGATGTGCCCAGGCTTAGCTGTCCCTTCTCAGAACTGTCATCCCCAGCCCACCCTACTCCCCACCAGTTGCATGAGCCTCCTGTGGGCGTCTCAGATGATTCAGTAGCTGAGTGGGATGGGGAGGGTTTTGAATATTAGAGCTGCACTTGTCAGTGGACGGATTCTGGACTCTGAACTGAACCTCTGGAGAGGAGAGCACCACGGGCAGGAGGTTGGGAGCTTGGGGTCTCCCTCACCCTTGTCGCTGCCGTTGAAATGGGTGTTTTCATCTGCTCAAAGGGAACAGTTAAGCCTGCACTGTCTCCCTGTCGGCGGTGTTCTGAGGATCAAGTGAAATAATGTATATGAAAATGTTCCCAGAAGAATAAAGAGTTTTGCCAGGAGAAAAAATTGCTTTTATTACAAGTGATAAGTCAAGGGTGAGATTTATAAGAGCCATTTGTGTGGAGGCTGTTATTTTAAATTTTGTTTTGTTTGTTTTTTAAAAAAAACAAGTCCAGGCCTGCTCTATCAATAAAGAATGGATTATACTGTGCCACTGACAAATCACCCATTTCTCCAGGGCTCAGCATTCTCTTCCACCTTGGCCTGTTCTTCAATGGCACCATGCTGAGTGCTGAGTACCCTCCATTGGGTGCCAAGTGTTAAGTACCCTCTACAATGTGCTGAGTGCTGAGTGTCCTTTGTGGGCAGGACTCTGGCATGGCCTGGGGTGGGACTGTGGCTTTGCAAAAGCCAGATCAGTGCTGCTTAGCCATAAGGGCGAATCACCTGCCTCAGAGCTTCATTGGCACTGTTGAGAGGCAGGGGACCTTGAGTCAGTCTCTTGGTTTGTTTGGGACATGAGTCTAGAGACTAATATTTGTAGGACAGCTGTTCTGTGCCAGGAGCTGTCATTACTTTACACCTCAGGACAAACCTATGTCTCTCCAAGATATTATTATTTCTGTCTTAAAAATCAGAAAATAAAGACTCGGAGAGGTTGATAGCTTGTCCCAGGCTTATTAGTAACCAGCAGGAATGGCACCGGAACTTGAGTCTGTCTGCTTTCAAAATCCAAGCTCTTTCCATGGTATTGTGCCCTCTCCCCTCCCCAGATCAGTGGATTGAGTTCAAATCCCGGCTCCTTGAAAGTCATCTAATGTCTCTCAGCCTTTTCCTCAGCTATAAAAGGTAATAATAATTTTATCCCTACTGGGTGGTTGTGAGAAATCAAGTGAGATCATATGCGGCGTGTGATCTGAAACATGGAACAAGTTGTTACCTGCCAGCAAGGCATTGCTGATACAATTTTGAAGTGTTGCTTTTATCCCATGGCTCCCTTGCCTGGGCACCTTTAGTGCGTTACTCTTTCCCGGCCCTGAGTCTCCTGGGTCCTCCCATCCCTTGTGCTCTCATGGCCTCTCCGCCAGCTAGCCTTATCTTTGTGCGCTTGTAAATGGTTCATCCTTTACCTGAAGTGTTCTTTTCGTCACCTCTCTGCCAATCTGGATCTCTTCCCGCCTTTAAAATCAGCTGCATTCAGGGTCTACCTCCTTCAGGAAGCCCTCCTTCTCATCCTCTGGCCGTGTTTCTCAGCTGAGGGTGCAAGGGCCCTTCAGCTGTTTCATAAGCATGAGCACTTCTCTTCAAGGAGATTTTTGGGTCCTGCAGGACTGAGACCATGATTCTGTGTTCTTTGAGTGTTCTCACAGTACTTTAGGCAGTACTTGGGACCACAAGCTAAACACCCAGAGAATGTTGACAGGTAGACTGATGCAGGGAGTTGGATTGGGTCCCTTTCTCACCTTCTTCATAGCTGTGGTAGGTCATGAAAAGACACAGTAGCTTTTCAAGTTCTCCCCCAGCAAGACTTCAGCTCTCATGTGGAAGAGGCAGCTTCTTGCCTGAACTCAGAGGGGCCCCAGCTTGAACCTGTGCCCCCTCTGCTCCGTCTGGCCAAACCACACTGTTCTTGCAGGGCTGTCTTGCCCAAGGACTATGACCTTCCTGATATGCCCTTCTTTGTACCCCTTTCATACTCCACCTCTGGGCACTTACTTATGCCCTTGGCTTGTTTTCCAAGAACCTTGGGAAAAAAGAGCAACGTTGGCCTGCTTTGTACATGGAGTAGGTGCTCAGTTCTTACACGTCACCAGGACTACATGCTGATCTCAAAGAAGAGTCAGCGGAAACTTACCTGCCCAGATTCCAGGAGCTTCCAAGGTGCTTTGTAGTATTCAGAATGTGGGTACAGTTTCCCCAAACAAGGGAAGGTAATGATGTCTCCATTGCAGGTGGTAACAACACAGACATTACCAGGTTGGAGTGAACATGGCTTTAAATCTCATCCCAAATTGTGTCCCCAGACCCATTGTTCAGGTCTTAGTAGATGTCACCTCAGGAAGTCCCCTCTGTTGTCACATACCATATAACACCCTGTTAATTTCCTTTCTAGAACACTTACAATCCATAATTATGTTATTTGTGTACACGCACACTATAATATTGTCTGCTTTGCTACTGGAATGTCAGCTCTATGAGGTCAGGGAACACAGCTTATTCACCCTTGTACCCGTATCTCCTAGAACAATGCTGGGTACTTAGTAGGTGTTCAATAATTTTTGGCTCCCTCTCTTTCCCTTTTCTCAGTAAATAGCACATTGTCAATCTCAGTGTCAGTCTCAGTGTAAGGAGGATAAACCAGACGGTGAGGACAGAACAGAAGAGAGAGAGGAAAGACAAAGGCCGAGGGAGGAGAAAAGGTGAGGAGGGTGGAGAGAGAAATGTCGGATCAAGGGACTTGTAGCATTCACATCCGGGAGAGGGTTGAACTGATAGAGAGCAGGCAGTTGAGAGGGAGAGTTTGAAAATGTAGCACAAGGAAGGCCAATCACTAGAGCAGAGTCTAGGGTGACCAACTGTCCCAGTTTTCCCAGGACTAAGGATTCCTGGTAGGTGAGGTATGTAGGGCAGGGGCAGGCACGTAGGACTTGTGTGGCCAGGCACTAGCATAGGTGTGGCTTCAGTGGTGAGTGAATATGGGGTGAATGAAGGGCCGCCTTTCCACACACAGCTTCTGAAGTTTTCCAGGTGTGGGACCAAGATGTGGCGGCCTCACCCTCACACCTCGACCCCTACTCACCTCCACCCCTGCAAGGGCAACATTCTCCAGGCCTGCAGTGGGACTCTGGAAGGATTGCTTGGTCTCTGGGCCTCATTCTCCTCATGTGTAAAGTGACACTTTGGGTGACACAGTGTCAGAGACGCTTTCCAGTCCTGGCTGAGCTTTTGCAAGTCAATGGCCCAAGTTGCTTATGATGGTTTTGATGGTCGTCACTGAGGTCTGTTAGAAGGAGAAAGCCTCAAGGGCCTCCAATGGGAAAATCTCCAGGGAGGGCTGCTGGTGGCTGTCGTTGGAAGCTCATGGCTTTGGGACAACAGATGCTTACATGAGTCTAAAGGGACGAGCAAGTGGGTGAATACCAAAGCAGTAGGGCAGTTCTCCCTCAAGAAACCCTGCTGCCTAAGTAGGTGTCCGAGCCAACCAAGCACTGGCCTAGCAGTGACAAGGCATCAATCTGTGTGGGCCTGCATGGTTTCATCAGCAGCATGGTGTGGCAGGGGCTATGACTGACACCAGCAGGAGATGGGGGAGGGCTGGTGAACTGATCAGATTTCTCAGTTGTTTCTTAACACTAACCAATTTGGGCTGAGTGAACACCTGGGACTCTTTAGTTTTGGGGGAGGAGATCCCAAGAGAGATGATATTGGCCATTCTTCAATTTGGGCAGGTGGCAACTTGAGTGATTAATGTGCATATGGAAAACAGATATCAATTTATTTATTTCCCTAGCTGGTGGAGTACATCACACCAGCTACAGTGGTTTCATGAAAACAAGCAAAACAAAAGCAAATAATATGCATGAGTCTTTGGAGATGCTCATGTGTTTATATGCTGGGGGGAGGTGGCTGAAATCCCAGATCAATAAGGTAATTGAGTTATTTCCTTCAAGTGTTTAAGGCTATTACTTTAAGTGAACACAGGGCAGTTGGCTGTGTGTGCTCGGCTGTAATCAGCTCTGGACTCATTGGGCATATTGATCTCTTCCAACGCTGTTTGGTGCTCTCCTTGAAATATCAGCAGAGGTCTTCCCCTCCTCCCTTCCTTTCTCCTTCCTTCCCTCCTCCATTCCCCAGGCATCCGGAAAGCAAAAAATCCACTCTCTCTGCTGGCTGGCCTGCAAGCTTTCCGCTCCACATCATCATCATCATCCCTTGTTCTAAAGGCAAAATTCAATTTTCCAAGACTCTTTACACTTCTGCGCACACACACACACACACACACACACACACACACACACACAGAGCCTCTGTGCTCAACAATGTGCTTTTAATATAGAAAAAAGGCAAAAACAACAGGTCCACTATAGTCCTGTGATATCCTCAGGCAGAGAAGCCATTCCCAACCCAGCAAGGGACATTGTCCCCATTGAGGCAGCTCTCCGGCTCTGGGTGGCTCACAATCCCAACCTTTGTGATGACCAAAGAATTGTGGCCTGTCCCCTTCCCCTCGGACTCCACCCTGTTGTCCCCCAAAGGTCACTGACAGTGATGTCATGGAAAAACATGTGTTCGGAGAGCCTGTCCTTGGAGGAATCCATGGAGAATGTTGGCGGGTCCCTGAAGGCTGGTGGAGTTACTGCCCTTCCTCCTGCCTCCCACCCTTAAGGCCACACTGGGGAAGGACTCCATCTGGGTCTGAGTAGTCCAAGTGGAAGAGTTCACTGAAAAGATGTGGATATACTATCACCTTTTCCACCATCAATGGGTGCCCGCCCAGAGGCATCAGTGGTGGACCTGGTAAGCTGGGCCCTGATCCCCTAGCCCAGAATCCAGCCTTTAACCTTCTTGCATAGCTGGATTTTGCTCCACTTCTTCCCATTTATTTGCTTTTCCCACTCCTCTCTCCCCCTCCCTTCACCATCAGCAGTGCTGACAGAAGCAGTTGTACATACGTGCACACAGTCATGCACACATGCACGATGCACACATCCTCAGGCTTCCCCCGCCTCACTCAGCCCTCTCTATGTAAGTGTTAGCCCCATCCCAACTCCAGGCTAGAAAAATCCAAGCAAAGCCCCACTACAGTAGCATTAGAAGTGTCCTTAACCTGAGCCCACACATGTCCCTTGCCTGTCAAAGGCAGCTTCTTTCTAAAGGTTGGGGACAGGGAACTCATGGGGGTTGGATCTCAAAGAAAACTTCAAAATTGACATGACCATCACATTGACTGAACCCTGCCCAGGTGCCAGGAACTGTCCTAGGCATTTCACATTCATTATTTCCCAGGATAGTCGCAGTGGAACTCTGCCCAAGGCATCCGCGATGGCTCCCATCATGCAATTATTGAACGGCCGATGGGAGGGAGGGAGGCCTGGCTCCCACAGGGCCCCACCCTGCTCTCCATCCTCTGCTCTGCTGCTCCTTTCTGCTTCCCTCCTTGCTCACTGCACTCGCCTTACTCATGGTGCCACAGGCACCCTCATCTGTTAGGACTCAACCGATCACACTGGTTGTGCCCTTCACCCGCCATATCTCCTCCCCACCACTCTTTTTGGGGACTTCCTATGATCTCTTGAATCCCATTTTGTGACAATTTCACCCTCCATCCCTGCTCATGTTTCTGTAACACTTTATACATCTAACCTTGCCTTCCAAACCTGATCAGAGCTGTGTTTTAGACAGATACCTGTGTGTGCAGGTGGAGGCTGTTGGACGAGAGGCTAAAGGCTGGGAGAACAGCAGGAGTCTGTCGCACCCAGTCCAGGAAGAGAGAAGTTAGAACAGGGGATGCAAAGGAAGGGCCTTGCTGGGGCTGGGGAGAGGTTCTGGAGCTTGAAATTATCGGGCACGGAGTTGAGGTTGATTCCAGGGTCCAATTAAGAGAGGCTACCATCTGCTCTTAGACGGTTCTGGGAAAGTTCTGTCTCACTGCAGAAGACTTTCCTAGAAGACCTTTCGAAGACACTTTCAACCCTTTAACCGATTCCGTTATAGCTGTGGCATTCTTCGGGTTGCTCAGAAGGCAGAAGCTCTAAAAATAGAAAGCATTATTATTACCGATTAAATTTCTTTCCACCTACAGAATTTTCTGAAAGTAATAAGAAGAGGAAGCCTGAGTCTGTGCTCAAGTGTTCTGGGAGCAGAGATGTATTGAGAGGTGATGAAAGAGGAGGGAGGTGGTGTTGAGAAAGGGAGGCAGGTGAGGTGGGGGTTAGGGTAAGAGAACACCCATCAATGCACTGATGGCTAGAGACCTTTCAGAAGGCACCAGCTTCTCAAGGGAGATGCACTGGACATTAAAACATAGCGTCCCACCCAGGCCCACTGCCTCAGCTGCAGCAAGACAAGGTGGGGATTTGCAGCTGTCTCTGCATGGGGCAAGGTATGAATGACAGGTGTACCGCCTGCACTGCCTTTATGTTTCTGCTTCCCCATGTTGTCCATGCTCATAAAAACCTGTCTGTAGCCTTGCAGTCTCTGAGGAGATCACCCACAGTGACTAGGAATCTATAATACCATAGGAAGAAACAATATGGAAAATATCCAATTTTACATATGTGCATGTTTATTTTTAAAGACGATCCTCCAAATCGAATCCGCATCAGGTCCTACAAACCTGGATTTCCCCTTTTGGCTCCATTAGAATAAATTAGAATGACTTTAAAGCCCCTTTCATATGACACAAAGGAGTGCAAGTGACTTACCATGGGTTTGGTGTGTCTTCTCTTCTCCCAATGAGGCTTAGCTCATTGTCCTGTGTGCCATCCCCAGCCACTCCAGCCAGAGTGTTATCATTGTGAAATATCTCCAGGCACAGGCTTGGAGATAGGCTCTGCTAAGAACTGG
The DNA here is from genome assembly GCF_000164805.1 of Carlito syrichta. Lineage (NCBI taxonomy): Eukaryota > Metazoa > Chordata > Mammalia > Primates > Tarsiidae > Carlito > Carlito syrichta. The sequence continues at coordinate 404,561 of NW_007258208.1, read as the reverse complement.
CTTGGGCGACTTGCCTCTGGAGTGAAATGATTCCAAATTGCTATTTGTACATAGATTTTTAAAAATGGTTGAATAGAGCCGGGCTTGGTGGCTCAGCCTGTAATCCCGCGCCTTTGGGAGGCTGAGGTGAGTGGATTGCCTGAGCCCACGGGTTCGAGACCCGCCTGGGCAACTTGGAGAGACCTCATCTCTACAATAAATCAAAAAATTAGCCGGGCATGGTAGTGTGCGCCTGTAGTTCTAGCTACTTGGAAGGCTGAGGTGGAAGGATCGCCAGAACCCAGCAGGTCGAGGCTGCAGTGGCCGGGAGCGGCCACTGCACTCCAGTCTGGGTGACAGTGAGACTCCACCTCAAAAAAATATTTTAAAAAATGGTTGAATAACAGCATTTTCACAAGTCTCGTTATAATTCCTCTGAGTTTTCTCTTATGCAAAATGGAGATAACGAAGTCTCCCTCACCTGATGGATGGAATGAAACAATCTATGTAAAGTGCTTCGTATGCTTCCTGGCACATGGTCAATGTTCAATAAATGTTAACATTTATTAGTATTAATTATTGTTCCACAAATTGGCATTGTTTTTCCCTAGACTAAAATCAAGTTGTCCCACTAATAGGAGGGGAAAGCTATAGGGAATCGTCACCTAACAGAATCTCTAGCACACACTGTTGTCCTTAGGCTTCTCCTTAAGCTGCAATCTGTATCTCTTTATCATGATAATAATAGCTAACACTCATCTGGTGCTTTGTTCTAAGTGCTTAAACACAAATGAGCTCATTTAAGCCACATAAAAACCCTCAAGGATGGGTATGATTATTTTCCTCACTCGCTTGAGGTCACACAGCTAGTAAGTGACAGTCCAGATAAGGCCAGTTGTTTCAAGTCTATGACTTTGACCACTAAGCTATGTGACCTTCACCCAGCCCCACTGCTCTGGCGTCTCTAGATTAGACCACTTTAAATGATTGGCTCCACTTGAACTTGTGGCCAGTGAAACCCTTCAGGCCTTCTTCTCCTGTAATGCCAGTCATTCTCAGATTTGCAGGAGACTCTGTGTATTTGGAATGTGAGAAGGGTGCCCTTGGAGGGGCGCTCACACTGGAGAGCTCCAAGAGGTCGCCCCTTATTCTGTGACTCCTCTGTTCAAAGCACCTCCCTTCAGAGAGCTGTGTGGCTGAGTCCTTTGACCCAGAATTTGTATTTATTTAGGTTTGCAGATTCTTTTCTCACATTTAATTAATTAAAGTAATACATGCACAGAGTGAGAAGTATTTCAAACATCTAGAACAATATGAAACAAAGAGTAAAAATGTCCCTTGCCCTTCCCTTACCTGTCCATATGTTTAACTATTTCTGCTTCCCGTTTTTCTGATGCTCATCTTCAAACTTTAACTATATCAATACTTCTATAGCTTTCTTTTTCCCCCCCAACTATTTGTTTATTTATAGAGAGGAGATCTTGCTACGTTGTCCAGGCTGGTCTCTAATTCCTGTGCTCAAGCAATCCTCCTGTCTCAGTCCCCCAAAGTGCTGGGATTATAAGCTTTTCAACTTTAAACAGTGTTTATTTATTTGTTACTATAAAAAAGGAAGAATTTAACTAATTTATAGCAGCATCCTTATTTTGCTTTTTTTCCCCACTCACCTATGTAATTTAAAACAATATATTTAAATTTATATTTTAAAAAGTTATCATTCTTGGTTCAGTGTCAGACAGTATTTCTTAATTCGGCACTGTGGAATAGGGAATTCACCCTTCCTTCACATTCTGTCAGCTGTTCTCTCATTTTACATCATTCAGGTTGATAATGTTTAAATTCTATTCTGTAATTACCATTAAGTTCTCTGTGTTTTGTTTGCATATTGATTTTTATAAATTGAAAATCAATGAGTATTTACATTACGATTATGTAATTATTATTCTCTTCAGAACCAAGTAGCCTGATTAAACCCACGGAAATGATGCAACTCTATGTTGTTAAATCTCCTTTATTCCACTGGGAGTACTCTAAGAACCAAAGTCAGATGTATTCTATTTTCATACATTCTACCCATGCTTAGAATCATGATACATTTTTGTATATTTAGACTGTGACTTTCTTTTACAGCTCTTTGTTAATTTTTCCTGTTATTCTCAACTATCTTTCTTCTTGTTTATAAAACGCTACTTTTATTTCACCTTATCGATAGGATCATTCAGCTTCTTATTCCAATTTCTTGTTATAGGAAACTTCTTTGACTCTTGACATTCTTCTCAAAGAACTCTGTCCTTCTTTAATTTGTCTGATGACTCTCTAGACCCTAATTAATTTCAGTTCTGGTTTACTTCTACTCTTTTTGGACCCCATGTTCTCCTTATAGTTGCTGGTTTTGCTTGGCTGGTGTACTTTCAAATGATCTTGACACAAGCATGCATTACAGGTTAACTTTCTGGGTCTTTGCCTGTCTAAAAACACTCCTACTTCCACCCCTTAATTGGTTTGGGTTGAATTATAGGTCAGAGATGATTTTTCCTTTGAGCTTTGACTTTTTGCACACAGTTTTAGTATTGATGGCCTGATACTTGTTACTTTGTAGTTGACCAGCTTTGTTTTCCCTGTTATGAAAACATTCAGGATCCCAGCACTTTGGGAGGCTGAGGCGAGTGGATTGCCCGAGCCCATGGGTTCGAGACCAGTCCGGGTAACTTAACTAGACCTCGTTTCTACAATAAATAAAAAATTAACCTGGTGGGCATGCGCCTATAGTTCCAGCCACATGGAAGGCTGAGGCGGAAGGGTTGCCTAAGCTCAGCAGGTCGAAGCTGTGGTGGCCATGGGCCTGCCATTGCACTCCAGCCTGGGCGACGGAGTAAGATTCCAACTAAAAAAAAGAAATTAATAAAAAAAGTAAAACATTCAGGATCTTTTTTATATTTGATGCTTTTAAATATGACATGGGGATATTTTTGGATGTGGACCCAGTCTATTTTTTGTAAGCTCCAGACATTTGTTTGCTTTACTTTCTTTCTTTTATTATTTCCTGTCTTCCATTTTTTCTGTACTTATTTTCTGGAGCTGTCATCGAATGGATGGCTCACCTGCTGAACTGATGTCTCAACTTTTCTCTGACATTTCTATCTCTTTGTCTTTTTAAAAATTTTTCTTGAGAGATATGTCTCTGTTGCCCAGGCTGGCGTGCAGTGGCACTATCATAGATCATAGTTCACTGCAGCCTCAAACTCCTGGGCTCAAGTAGTGCTCCCACCTCAGCCTTCTGAGTAGCTGGGTGTGTGCCACCATGCTGGGCTGAGTTTTTAATTTTTGTAAAGATGGCAGTTCGCTGTGTTGTCCAGGCTGGTCTTGAACTCCTGGCCTCAAGTGATCCTCCTGCCTTAGTGCGGGATTACAGGAATGAGCCATTGTGCCTGGTCCTCTGTATCTTTTTAATCTATGGGAGTGCAGAATTTCTTTGTATTTGTGTCCAGTTGTTCTATTGACTTCTTTTTTTTTTTTTTAAGCAATTGTGCCTTTAATTTGCAATAACTCTTTCTTGCTCTCTGAATGTTTTATTCTTATAGCAACAGTTTTTGTTTTAGGGGTTAATATCTCCTTGAATCTCTCTAAGCATACAAATTAGAATCATTTTAAAAGTTCTTTTATTTTCTATTCTGTGGGATCAGTGTCTTATTTGTGATTCTGCATTCTTTTGTGATGCTGATTTTTCTCAAATTCCTAGTAATCCTTGAAAATCTATTCATATTTTTTGAATGAAAGTGTAAGTTGATTAATTTCTGAAGCCTGCACAAATTTTCTTTGTGGGTGTACCCTCCTGTTTTCTTCCCAGGCCTCTTTTCCAAATGGAAGACAATTAAGGTCACAAAGTCCTTGCCCTTAGGTTACTTATAGTCTTAGGAATGCAAAATCTTCTACATAATAGGAAAAATAAGTACACAATTTTGGATAAAAACTATGTATGAAGATAAATAACAGAGTTTTATGAGGGAGTGTAGTTGGCAAATCTAATTTAGACTGAAGTTTTTGGATTGGCTTTTCTGAGGAGGTGACATTTATGCCGAGGCTTAAAAGGTGGGTTGGAGTTGCCTGGTGGAGTGGGTGTAAGAGCCTTCCAAGGCCCCAGGGCAGGAAAGAGGACGGTGTGTTATGGGCACTGAGATACCTGTGTGGCTAGGACACAGTGATCAAGGGCAACAGTACATGAGGTTAGATTAAAAAAAAAATAGCCAGAGGCTGGGTTACTGGGACCTCGAAGATCAAGTTACAAAGAGAGTTTACTTCTCATTGCAATGATAAATCATTAAAGGATTTTAAGCACAAGAGTAATATGATCAAAAGTATTTTTTAGAAACACCATTCTGGCTCTTTTTTGTGGCTAATGGAATGGAAGGCTTAATGGTGGAAATAGAGAAAGAAGTTGGGAGGTTTTAACAGAAGTCCAGGTAGAAGAAGATGATGTAACTTTAAATGGATGGATTAAAGATGAAGAGAAGTGACAGGATCAATAGCGGATGAGTTATAAGGAGCACAGGGGACAGTAGTTTCATGGATGAATCTTAGATTTCAGGCACAAGTAACTTGGTAAATACAGACACCAGGTGGGGATGGAGGACCCTGGGAAAAAGCAGATTTGAAGGGAAGATCATGAGTTTACCTGGTTATGTTAGGGGTGGGATGGTTGTGAGACACCCTGGTGGGTGTCCAGTGGGCCTCTTGACACTTGGATCTGGAGAGAATTGTGCCAGGGGAGCCAAACGAGCATGTTTCAAGAAGAGACCAGATAAGACATATGTACTCAAATTTGAAGCCAAGAGATATTTGATGACCTTGGAAAGAGTGGTCCTACTAGAGTGATAGATGTGAGACTGGACTGTGTGGGTTGATAAGTGAGTAACAGATGGCCAAATGAACTGGATGGAATGAAGTTTGCTTAGACAATCCCTTTAGGAAGTATTGATGGTAAAGGGAAGAGAAGACAGCAACTAAAGGAAAGTGTTACATAACACAGGTTTCCACACCAAAATCATTCATCAGACTGCCTGCTCCAGAGTGGGGGAGCTATCTCTTAAACGTTCATTCCTCTGGGCCAGCACAATATTTAGCATATGGTAGGTAGTTCATCAAACCATGTCTATTGAACCTATTGGGATATGCAAAGCCTTAACAAATAGAACCATTCTACTATTCCATAGCAGTTGGAGCTGGTCAGGACTTAACCTCAGAGCTATTGTTGAGACTGATCCTACGTCCCGATAACCACAGACTTTGATAGCCATGGCTTGTGAAAGTCATCCTTGCCATCCATGGGGGTTAAGTTGTTGAAGGTTCTATTTGGGAAAGATCAAAAGGATCTAATGGATGTCTTGGTTAACTCCAGAGATTGGTGTTAGGGTTGAACAGTCCTCTCAAGATAAGAATATATGAGTGTACTGAGCACCTTCTATGTATGGGATCACTGGGTCATGTATTTTTTGCTTGTTTTGTCATCTTATGTTCGCAGCTGTCAACCATATTTTGTAGATGGGAGCATGAAAGTTCAGAGAGGATAAGTATTTTTCCTCAGGTCAGCAGTGTTGTAAATAGCTGAGTCAGAATTTGAACCCAGATCTAATTCCACCGGACACACACTTTAGAAAGATACATGGAGGATTGGCAGGATGGAAGAGATCCAAGACAGGCTTTGATGGTCCAAAAATCTTGATGGTGTGTCTTTTTTAATAACTTTTGAGGGACTTGAAAGGGAAACGGTAGTTAAATAATCAGGGGTGCGAGAGAGTGAAGGAGAGCAGAAGGAGAGAGGCAGCTAAAGAGATTGATTCATTAATGGGATGAGACAATCTGATGTTACTCAGGTGAGTGGGCCTTTGAGTGGCTGGTGCCCGGGGGGATGTTAATAAAACTGGCTTTGAGTTCCAGCCTTTACAAAATGTTTAATGCATTTTATTGTGTATAGTTAAGGTACTAAACATGATATTATGGAATACATACAGATAGTTGAAAGGCTACTGTAGTGAGGGAAATGAATATATCCATCATGTCACATAGTTCTCCATTCTTTTTGGTTTTTGTGACCAGAAATGCTAAAAATCTCATTCAGCATGAATCTCATATATAGTACAATGTTGTTATCTATAGTCCTTGGAACATTAACTCCCTGGACAGGTTCATCCTCCATCTCCCCATCTCCCCCACTCTCCACACCACACCTACTTGTTCTCTATCTCTGTTTATTTGAATTTTTTGTTTTAGATTCCACACATAGTGAGATCTTGCAATATTTTTCTTTCTGTGTCTGGCTTAGTTCACTTAGCCTAATATACTTCAGTTTCATCCATGTGGTGGCAAAAGGCAAAATCTAATTCTTTTTTAGGGCTGAATAGTATTCCATCATATGAATGTACCATCGTTTTTTAAATCCATTTGTCCATCAAAGGACACTTAGGTTGCTTCCATATCTTGGCTATTATAAATAATGTGGCAATGAACATGGGAGTACAGATATCTTCCATTTCCTTTGTTTATATACCCAGAAGAGGGATTGCTGGGCTAGTTCTATTTTTCAATTCTTGCAAAACCTCAATTTCTCAACCAACTCATCTTCAACAAGGTCTCCACCACCTACCACTGGGGAGAGGAGAACCTATTCAGTAAATGGTGCTGGGTAAAC